>NW_008627649.1:46819-58251 GCF_000691845.1 Merops nubicus
TACACAGTTGCAGCAAGCACAAGAAAAACATTCATCAGAACCAATACCAAAGCTATAAACACTGTTTCCTCCATGGCCATGGACACAGGTAAATAGGGAGTAAGGCAGGAAAATGTCAAACCAGCAAATGGATGATACTGCACACTAACAACCGCAGACAGATTAGATTTGATTGCATAACTCTCCAGCTTATCTAAACTGCTCCATAAGAGAAGCTCTGAAGTAATTCCCCCAGTTCTATTAGTTTGAAGAGGAATAAATTGAGTGCATTTATGTCAGTTATATTCTGGCCATCTAGAAGTATGACCATGTGATTTTTGTCAACCAGTTTAACAAATATTCTAAAAAATGTAATGCTGTTCTGAAGTTGTCATAACCACATCTAACACTTTCTTAAAGAGGTATCAGCTTAGTGCTCTGTTGTTTAAAAAAATTATAGTTTATTCCTGGTTTTGATCCATACCATAACTACATTGTTTTATCAATCACAGAATCATAGAATACTGTAGGTTGGAAGAGGCCTTTAAGATCATCAAATCCAACCATCAAGCCAACACTACTAAGTCCTCTGCTGAAACAGAATCAGAATCTGTCAGGGTTGGAAGGGACCATAAGGATCACCCAGTTCCAACCCCTCTGCCATGAGCAAGGACACCTCACACTACACCGGGCTGTCCAGAGCCTCATCCAGCCTGGCCTGTAAGACCCTCAGGGATGGAGCCTCAACCACCCCCTGGGCAACCCATTCCAGGGTCTCACCACTCTCATGGGGAAGAACTTCTTCCTCACATCCAGCCTGAATCTGCCCATATCCAGCTTTGCCCCATTCCCCCTAGTCCTGTCATTACCTGATAGCCTAAAAAGTCCCTCCCCAGCTTTCTTGTAGCCCCCCTAAGATACTGGAAGGCCACAATAAGGTCACCTCGGAGCCTTCTCTTCTCCAGACTGAACAGCCCCAACTCTCTCAGTCTGTCCTCATAGGAGAGCTGCTCCAATCAGTGACTTTATCCAATGTCTCCATGTGTTGATTCCAGTACAGGAAAAATTAAATTATTCCTATAGTCCTCTCACTGCAAAAAAGACAACACATAAACCCCCTACATCCTAGTACATACCTTTATTCTATGAAATCGAACAATATCTCCAACTTTGTAGATTTTTGGTAGGGAATCTAGATTTCCATTAAAAAGAGTGCACGTTAACTTCACATTTGATGGGTCCACAAGCGTTATAATTGAGCAATAATCTGTAAAATATAGAAGCATTTGAATGAATCATAGGCACTATCAAGTTATTAATACACAGATATTAAACTTGGGATGAACAACTATATGGCAATTTTTTTTCTGCTACGATCTCTGTAACTCTTCTAAGAAAAGTCAATTTAGTTACAGTAGCAAAAGAACTGTGGCCCATCTTGCCGATAATTAGCCCAAATAACTGGAAATGAAATGGGTGATTAAGCACAGGTCTGTGAGTCAGGAACACACAAACCCTCTCCTGTCTGCAGCAGGCATGCTATTTCTTCAGGTTTCAGCTACTTCCTCTATAAAATGAGGAGCGTATGTACAATCTCATGCAATCCTTTTCTAAGATCTATTTCTGCAGCGTCCTCTGAAGAGGTAATAAGTTCTGCAGGTTCTAAAGCAAATTACCACATAAATTACTTTTACTTCAACAAAATATGCAAGATATATACTGCAAGGATACAGTCACACAGCAGGAGTTAGAAAGTACAGTAAAAATCTAAAATGTGCCTTTTGGAAGTAAAACTTCAGTAACAGAATTTCACTTCTATTAAGGACCTAAAAGGTAGACCCAAAACAAAAAACAAATATGAGAGAACAAACCAGCCCAGAGCAGAGCAGTATTTGCAGATGACATAAATGAAATCTGTAATTTCCATTTCAGCTTACAGGAGCCTGTGTGCTCAGGGATCTTATAAATGTGAACTGGGACAGCAGTACACTTGTTCTTCCACAGCACGGTAGCTGCCACGAGAACTTAGGCAGTTACCTGCCTGAGAACTTTTCTAATACCCAACATCAACTTGGCTGTATGTTCAGAACCTCAAATATCCACACATCTTATCACAGTTGTTTTTAATCAAGAAGACAGACTGATTTCGTTTTGGATAGTTATCATGCTAGCATTTACTGAAACTTACAGTTCAGGGCTGAATTACAACTGTTTCATCAGACCAGTAGAGCAATGACATCTTAACCTATCATTTTTACCTTGATGGCAACCTTAATACATGTATGTACATAGTATTTTGGCTTTTAGAAAGAGTTAACCACATCCTCAAACAAGAAAAGCACATTTTTTAGGCATTAACAGTACTCAGTGGGTTACAATTTAAAATCTCTGAAGTTTGAACTCCTGCAATGGTGAACTCTTTGTTGGTTTTCCATTTGAACATACCATTCTTAAATGTTAGAATGAGAAAGCTCAAAACTAGTATTAGCAAGTGGCAAAAAAACTGAAATAAAATAATTTTGTACTTTTCCAGACCAGTATAACACCGACTTATTACTTTTCTTAGCATTTTTCTGTAGTCTGAAAAGAGTGGCTATATCTCACCTGCAGCATGCACAACACTTTCACACTGACATCCTGAATGAAATTACTCTATTATTCATTCTGATTAAAAAAAAGTATAAAACACTGGAACTTAATTACTCAGTTTGCTTGGGTAGCTCTACAATTTTCCAATGCCTTCTACTTTAACTCACATTTTTGCTTTAACAATCCTACTTTAAGAGTGTAAGTTTCCATTGCAAAAGTTAGTTTATTTGTAGTGCTGATCTGCACATAAAATGCAGACATGCTGTCTAGAAGCAGGAACAGTTCTCCTATGTACTGAACCCATTTACTCCTGCTACATACTCCTGTTGTATTTCGGTAACAGCCAACTACAGAATCTCCACACTGTAAAAAGGAAAAAACTCCTAGAAACAGACTTGGAGACTTAGATCCATCCTCTTGAGGCACCAAGCATGGTAACACTGTTCAAGATACAAAATTCTCTAAACAAAGTAACACACAAAGACAGGATCCTACCTGTTGTATTTCGGTAACAGCCAACTACAGAATCTCCACGCTGTAAAAAGGAAAAAAACTCCTAGAAACAGACTTGCATGGAGACTTAGATCCATCCTCTTGAGGCACCAAGCATGGTAACACTGTTCAAGATACAAAATTCTCTAAACAAAGTAACACACAAAGACAGGATCCTAGTTCAAGCAAAATTAAACAACGAATAAGCCTGTTTATGAATTCTATTACTTGGAACAAACTACAAAAACCAAAATGTGAAAACAACTGACCAGAAGCTTCTTGTTTGACAGCGTGAGCTTTCTCAACTTCTATAATGGTGAAATTAACCACCAGAGGCTATAAATTAAGTTACAAGGTTGAGTGACTGTGGTTTGTGAGTAAGCCTATGCCACAAGAGATACACCCACAAAAGGGCTGAGGCTCATGGAGGAACCCATGCTGGACCAGAGGACACAACTAAGAAATAAGATACAGGAGGTGGGTGGGTGGGAGTAAGGAACAAGTAGGAGCAGAACAAAATTGATAACCCAAATCTCCTGCACCACTTTGTCCCCTAAGAGACATGGTGTAACCTGCAGCAGTAACAAGAGGAGTAGAGACTAGGAAGGGGGAAGAACTGCCTGGAGTGAAGCCCAGTCTGAGAAAAGTGGAGGAAGGGTGTTTTCCCAGAGCATTTAAATGTTTCTCTTTTTTTTCCCTCAGTATCTGAATCAGTTAAATTTTGATATTAGCTGGCAATGAATTAAATTCCTCAAGCTTTTTCAACTCTCATTAAAAAAAAAAAAAGGAAAAAAAAAGAAAAAAAGAAAAAAAGAAAAAAAAATCCAAACAAATCAAAACCCCCAGCTTCTCTTAGCTATAATTCTACAAGGCAGTTGGTGCTAATGACACTAAATCAGAGTTTGCATATCTGGGAACTGAACAAAGGTGTCATAATGCCAAAACAAAGACAGTAAAATCTCCATCACAGATTTGTAAAGATACAAATTGTTGCTAGACAGTTTTGAAGGAGAATACTACCAGTCTACTAGAACTGACAGATTTGCCATATATAAAAACTGTGTGCAGGTAGTGAAAAGAAGACAACTGTCATAGTTAAACTCTGTGAAGATTCCTCAAACAAGAAAAGAGAGATGTTAAACTGTTTTAAAAATACATGCTTGTATGTTCACTGACTATGCCCTCAAAAGAAACATTCTGCCACTTCCAGAATATACAACCTTAAATTTTACTATAATTTAAACTTAAAAGTAAAACTGCAAATATATGACTGTAATTCAAAGATAGAATGTTCTATTTCTTTTGGTATGAATTCTCGAGGTTAACTTCACAAGTCAGCTGCAAAGCATTATGAGTAAAATGAGCAATTAAGAAGAAAAACCACATATGGTTCATAGCTTTACAATCCTTTGAGGATACAGGATAAAATGTTGAAGTGCATTCCAACACAGGAATGAAGAGTAAAATAAAAACATTCCACACTGAATTGTGGTTCCCCTTTGATGCTGTGATTATATAACCTAGTCAGCTTCATACACGTACAGCTGCCTTTTCAAGGGGGAAAATGTTAACACTTTCCCTCCCTTTTCTGTGCAGTTAGAATATTCAAAAGACTAATAATCATCCTATTCAAAGCTGTATGAAATATTATATTTGCTTTATATATCAGGGAACACTTTCATAACACATTCTTGGCCTCTGAGATTTTAGACTTCCATTCTTAACTACCACCTCAAATCACCATTTCTATCATAAACCTAATTAAAATAGAGCTCTTCAAGAACAAAGCATAAAGACTGATTTTCTTTTAAAGAAATCAACATGCAGCAAGTACTTTTCAAAGGTTAAAAATACAAAGTCACCTGTCAGCTGGAATGTGAAAACAGCTTTCTGCTTTTCATAGCAGCTATAGTTCAGTGACTGAATTCACTTTCCTCCACAAATGAGTCAAGCTGTAAACAGAATTGCTGAATTTAAATAATGCCCCAGTGTTATTGGAATGACATAATGTTATTGCTCAAACTTCTGATTTTTCACAATATAGTTTCCAATGAAGCGAAATCCCTCAGATACCAAGGTAAAAAACCCCCAACTTTATATATTCAAGTCAATTTTCCTTTACTAGACAACTTTACTTCACTGATTAGCTTTTCTTAAAGAAGGGAAATAATTTGGCTTAATAATACAACACAAGAGATTAACAGTTCAGCATATATACTATAAATTAAAGTTTTTACTTTCACACTAGATTGACTCATTAAAAGCAATGGTTTTAGGCTGATCCTGCACAGAACTCCAAGCTGCACCTACCCAAGCCATCCAATGATTCTGTTACTAAGAGGCCTTCCCCCTCAAGCTTAACATGTGAGAGAGACCCCCAGCAATGGGCAGCTATCTGTAGGGATGTTTGTAACACCTCAGAGCTGGTGCTCATGAAAACGAGAGAGGAGTGATGTTTGGTTTTAATGGAAGTACAAAGTGATGCATGTGTCTAACATGCTTCTTACACCCTTTCAGACTAGTCCTTACTATTATTTAAAAGTACAATTTAACTTGGTACTTAAGTTTCTTATCTTACCTCATAAAAAAAAAACAAAACAAACAAAACAACTATTTGATGAAACAGGTTTTAGAACAGAAATTTATGCAACAAAATTAATTATTATTGTGTGGGCTATATTAAAATCAATAAAATTCCAAGCCAAGATCAATACGTCACATGAGCTACATGGAGAACACTGTTTTCAAGAATTACTGAGGTCATTCCACACACAAGTCTTTGCATCAAAGCAAAGCAGCTGAACCAACTGTTTAACAAAACACAGGAGGAAATTAATAGGAAGCACAGACATTCTTAAGTGTTTGTCCATATGTATGTGCATACAAACACAGCTAGTGCAGAATGCCAGAACTAAACCTCTGAAGAACCAACTGAAGAAGTTTTACTACAGCTTGTTTTGTCTATCTAACATGGTGATACACTCAAGAGATAGAAACATTCATAACTACAAAAGCATTTGGCTAACCAGATGCTTTAATAACATCTTTTACAAATTGTACATTAAAGTAATCATCTGGAGGTTTCTTTCTATTAATTATTTATGCACCTCTTTAATTTTTCATTTTATTTAAATTTTTTAAAAACTTTTATTTCTTTTCAATATTAGAAAATAAGAAACAGTGATTATTTAAAGAAACACAAACCCCTGTGAACAGAAGGGAAAAGAATGTTACTCTCATTTTTAGGATTCACAAATGAAATCACTATCCTTACCTTTGCAACAGTTTTTATTCTTTCTTGCAGAATTTAAATATATTCTCAATATTTTGACTTGGAAAAAACCAAAATAGAACACAATATTTTAAAGAACAGAACTACTGCATGTTTAACTCTTGAGTCTGCTTCCTCACAAACAGACCATCAGATACCACAACAGTCTGCAATTGGTTTGTTTTGCACTATAAAGATAGCTTACTTTTACTTACTAAAACCTGACTACCCTAACTGAAGCTGTCGACATACTATCATTTAAAGTAACATTTTTTCAGCAACATGAATTTAAATTCTGGACTAAGATGAACTTGTCTCAAGGTCAAATAAAAATCAAAATTAAAAATTAATCTGTTGAAGGTTTTTAGAACTGTCATTTCTGAAAATGCTACCCTTTATTAGATTTTGGTTCTAAAGAATATTTTGTAAAAATAAGGTAGTTACCATCCACATGCACATCTAGATATGCTAAAAGGAGATTTTAATTCAACATATCACATATAAACATACTGCATATATCTAAGAACAAGCTGGGTGGGGTTTTCCCAAAGAAAACAGGGCATCAGTCTTAAGACTTATTGTTAACCAGCAGCAGGGATTCTTCTTGCAATAATTCTTCCCTGCACTATGGAAAACACTGACTAGGGAAAAAAGAGAAAGAGTTGTGGAAGCAGTAGCAGCACATTGTAATGTTCCAAAAGTTTCATTGTGAAGCACATAACTTCAGTCATTGGACACTACCAAGACAAAGGCATTTTTCTTTTACATTTACTATTTTCACTCAAGCTAAACACTTGAGATGTCCTTGGCCATAAAGAAGGGGATAGAGAAGAGAATTACCTTTGTTAAAAAATGTAAAATATACAATACTCTTAAACTGTTCAGGAAAGAAAGGTAGAATAAATGGTTTAACACTTCCAACAGACAGAAACCCACCTGCTTGTTGTACCAAGCAGGACCTGAAGTATTTACTTAGACAGTTTTCAGAACACACAATTATAATGTATAGACATTCCAAATTACACACTCCGAGCCAAAGTCTGTTCAGTTAAAACAACTTTCTCTGGAATAAATATGATCATACTGAAACCTCATTTTACTCATCAGTGTTTTAGCATTCATCTAATGCAATAATGGTAGTTGAAATTAGGAACATTTAATTATAGTCTGTATAAACTGACAAGGTACCACTTGCTTTCAGTAGGAACACAGTGCAAAGCTTCAGCCTTAAGCTTTAATACATGTAAGCAGTAGCTCCTACCTAGAGGCATATCTGTATAGGGAATAAAGGCCCATATGGATTAAGTACAGTGGCTTCACTGCCCATGCTTCCAGCAGGGACCAGCTTAAAGCTACATGATTCTACTAACACAGTCTCAGAAAGAGAATGTGTTAGTGCAAGACTGTGCCAGATTTCATGTGACCACAGAATTTTCTTACAAGAACCAATTCATGCCCTGGCACTTCAGTGCAATCACTGAGCATTTTGTACCCTCTGAAGCAGATGTAACTTTGGATTATGTAAAAAAACAAAATCCAAAACCCAACACTTAAATATTTAACTGAGTGGTGAATATTTTTATACTAAATCCCAAATCAATTAAAACTGTTTTAGAGATTGTTATGATAATGTAGCAAATAAACCACAGCTATCTTCGTAAATAAGAAACATTTCAAACTGTGTTCATAATTGCCCCATTGATACTGTTGTGTTGGAGGTTTTTAACATCACAAACTGAAAACATACAGGAAAGATATTAGAAAAAATTTTATTACTTCTAGTCAAGGACTACTTTTTAAGTAAATCATTGTTTTCCTTATTAAATTTCTACTACTTACGAAACTGAAGTGATTTACTTGTCAAATAACTCAGTTGCAAACAACTCTCCTAGCTGTTTCAGAGACATATTACCTTGAAAGACAGTGAATTTAACTTTGTTTTCAAACATTTGAAAAGAGTGTCTGACTTAATTTCCAGCAATCAGTGCTTAAAAGTAAGGTGTTCAAATTCCTTAGGTCTCCAAAGCTTTGTTAAAGCAGCTTGAGAAATGACAAATCTAGACCATGTGATTCTTCATGAACTGCTCTTCCATGATTTAACCAACTAAAAGTAGTACCTTCTATATTTCCTTCTTACCCTTTTTGTTGTCAGCAATGTGAACAAATGAAATAAAACCTTTAAAAGATTTGCAGGGTTTGTTTTGCTTCTTTGCTTTTAAGCCTTTGTTTTGAGTCCACAATATTTTTCAGGAGGTAAGTACCTTCATTCACCACTGGCAATATCCTGAATTACTACAGATAAAGCTGATCTTTTCAGTTACTTATAAACACAGCTAAGGCATCTATTACAACTGCAGGCTGAAAATCCAGTGAGAACCCATCTTTTTAAGTAAGTATATATGTATTTTTATAGCTAAATACTACATAGATATTGCAAGACTGATAGCATTGAACAGGCCTCGCATAAGCAAGCAATCATCAGATATCACCACAAAATGGAGGATTTTGAGAAGCTCACTATAGTGAGAGATGTTGTTTGGCAGACTGAGCAGGAAAGACCAAGTACAGTAAATCAGTGTTGAAATAATTTATCAGTCTTTCCCATTAAAAACAAAGTACTGTTGTCTGCTCCTCAGAGGTCTAGATTATATTTGGGTCTCTGTAATGAAGTCTTTTACAGCTTTTAGTGGCACATCAATCAGGGGAGACTGATTGATCAGTGATGAGATCTCTCATTCAAAAGAAGTGTTTTGTAAACTTGTTATTTGGTCCTTCCACTTGAGAAAGCATAAAGACTATGTGCTATTGTTGTTCTTTTTAAGCTAAAGAGATTTTTCAGTCCCCCAAGATTCTTATCTTCAAAGGAAACTTGTCTCTCAAGATCCCTGCTCCAGATTTATCCTCATTTTATTATAACCCAAAGAACCAGAAAGTCTCAAAAACCTGGAGAGTCCCAGCATACGTGCTGGGTTGACCTTGGCTGGCTGCCACGTGTCCACCCAGCTGCTCTCTCACTACCAGTCTTCAACAGGACAGGAGAGAAATAAAGTGCAAAAGCTCATGGGTTGATATAAAGGACACGCAGATCACTTACTAGTTACCATTACAGGCAAAACTGATTTGACTTGGAGAAGATTAACTTATTGCCAAAAAAGATAGTGTAGGATAGTGGAAACAAAAACTAAAACACCTTTCTCCCCAAACTTTTTTTTCCTTGGCTCAACTTCAATTTTTCATTCCCCACATCTCCACCATCCCTCTTCTTCCTTCAACTGTCACAGGGGGGATGGGGTTTGTGGTCAATTCGTAACAACTCCTCTTCTCTCCTGCCCCTTCCTCCTCACACTTTTTTTCCTGCTTCAGCATGGGTCCTTCCACAGGCTTCAGTCCTCTGGGATAACCCTGATTGAGTGGGAGTCCTCCACGGGCTGCAGCACAGATCAGTCTCCTTATCTGAGGTCGCTTCCCCAGGCTGCAGGGGAAACTATCCAGCCCCTGGACCACCTTCTTCTCTCTGGCTCTGTGACCTTGGTGTCACAGAGGTATTTCTCTCACTTTTTTGACTCCTCATTGCCATGCAGCATTTTGCACTTCCTTAACTTCTTCCCAGAGGCACCAGCATCTTGGCCGAGGGGTTCAGCTGTACCCTGCAGTGAGTCAGCTGGAACCAACAGCTCCAGTTTGTCCTCAGAGGCTGCCTGGCAGCCCCCCTGCTACCAGCACCTGCACACCTGTACCCAGCACACCTTGCTTTCCCATTTGTGATCCTTTTTCATGCTTGGCAGCCCCAAATCCTTCTCCTTAAGCCACCAGCAACCTGACACCACCCATTCACTACTATCAGGGAATCCACCTCTGACTTTTGGAAAAGGTCCTTTGGAGTCTTTCTTTGAATTAATACTGTTTAAATATTATTTAAATATTAACTGTAGCTAAATCACAACAGTTCTGTAAGTACACAGCTCTAGAAGCAGAGTAATTTTTATTACTACTACTTCTAAACTAGCAGCATAACTTGATTTGCTATACACAAACCAAACACGTACATAATTATTTTATGAATGTTTGCATTTCTAATTAGATGCCAGAACACCTTTCTGTTTCCACGCTAAATGCACTGAGCTCCTGCAGATGCTTTCACTTCCAATTATTCCAACAAGAAAGCTGGGGAGGGACTTTTTACAAGGGCTTGTAGTGATAGGACAAAGGGTAGAGGCTTCAAATTGGAAGAGGGTAGATTTAGATTGGAAATCAGGAAGAAGTTCTTCACTCTGAAAGTGGTGAGACACTGGAACAGGTTGCCCAGGGAACCTGTGGATACTCCATCACTGGATGTGTTCAAGACCAGGCTGGATAGGGCCTGGAGCAACCTGGTCTAATGGGAGGTGCCCTTCTAGGGCCACCTTGTAGGGGGGTTTGGAACTAGATGATCTTCAAGGCCCCTTCCAACCCAAACCATTCAATGACTCTATAAGTCTGTGATTATTCATCATTTGCATGAAAAAAATTCTGTTGCGTTGTAACATTAATAATGCAAAACAATTGGAATTTTCCTTCTCCACTGTTACTGGCCTACAGTTGAGTTTGTGTCTGGTGGGGTTTTGGTGGTGGGGCAGGAGCTAAAAGGGTGGTTCCTGTGAGAAGCTGCTAGAAGCTCCCCCAGCTCCAAGCTGGACCCATCTCTGGCTAAAGTTGAGCCAATCAGCACCTCTGCAAAAAACATGTTTAAGGGGTGAAAAATTTGTTTGGTAGCTTCCTTAGGGAGGTGTGGAATGTGAGAGAAAGGACCGTATAGCCACCAAGGTCAGTGAAGAAGCAGGGGAAGGAGCACCACAGCAGAGATTCCTCTGCAGCCCATGGGGGTTAATGGTGGAGCACATGCCCACCCACAGGCTGTGGAGGATGCCTTGTCACAGCAAGTGACTGTGCCCAAAGAATGTGGTAACTCCAATGAAAGTCTGCAGGGGAGCAGTCCACCTCTGGGAGGATTACAGCCTGGTGAAAGGACCAACTCTGGAGCAGCTCATGGAGGGCTGAAGCCTGTAAGATGGACTCATGTTGGAGACATTCTTGGAGGATTGTCTCCCATGGGAGGGATGCC
>NW_008627649.1:58299-84299 GCF_000691845.1 Merops nubicus
GAAGTGTCCTGCTCCTGAGGAGGAAGGAGCAGCAAAGACAATGTGTGATGACCTGACCACAACCCCCATTCCCTGTCCACCTGTACTGCTGGGAGGGAAGGTAGAGAATCAGGAGCATAACTGAGCCCAGGAAGAAGGCAGAAGTTAGTGGAAGGTGTTTTTCAGGATCTGGTTATTTTTCTTATTGTCCTACTCTGATTTGATTGGTAAATTGGTGGTGGTGTTTAAATTAAACTGATTTTGTTTCCCCAAGTTGAGTTTGTTTTTCTCCTCTGAACCTAACTGGTGAGTGAGCCCACCCTGTCCTTGTCTCGACCCTCAAACCTTTTGTCATATTTTCTCCTCCCCATCCCACCAGAAGGGGATGTTGAGAGGCTATGTGGTGTTTAGTTGCTGGCTGGGTGTGTATAAACTATGACACAGTGTTACCAAAACCAACTGTTTAACAATTAACAGTGGCATCCAACTTTTCTGCAGCATCCTCCAACAATTCCTATTTGCTTTTTCCTATATAAATCAATCAAACCAGTATTTCCTCTTAAAGATTTGCAATTTACTGTTTAGCAAGATAACTTGAGCATATCAGTGACTATGTAGAATATGATAATATTAATTTTAATTTAACTCTCAAGAGGAAAAAAACAAACATGCACTATATTTGCTATAAAAACAGATGGACCATTACTGGCTCAGTTCCTAACATAATGACTACATTTATTTTTAATTGTTAACATTTAAATTAAGATTATACCATATTCTTCAGAATTTCTTTTTTGTTTACAGTTCAGAGTTATTTTGGTGAACATTATAGCCTCCTCAGCATTGAGTAAGACTGTAGAGGGGAAAGGTTTTCACGGAGCAAGCCTTGTCATCTCCTATAATCAACACCAATGGGAATACATTTCAACTACTAACTGTACGGCAAGCACAAACCTGCTCTCAGGCAGGCACCAGGGCACTGAGTAGGAACATTTCTCCTGTTGACAAGGTCAACAGTATGTAAAAATGCTGCTGAATTCCTGAAAGCTATTCATTAGCTTGTGGACCCAGTTAACCTAATATATTCTTGAAAAATCCCATGCTGCTCTGCACAACTTCTCCACAACTGCTGACTGGGCCCCTGACTGCCTTTAGTACAGCAACCCAGGAAGCACCACGTGTGTGTGTCTTGTCTGTTCTGTGGGCAAGCAGCAGACCATGCTTTAGCTACAAGTACAGGGAAGCCATGCTTCAGCTACAAGTGAAAGCAAAAATAACTGTGTTTGTTTATCTAGAGGAATACTACATGCACCAAATGGAAGTAATTAAGCATGCCCACAATACAGATTTTACAGTATAGCCCAGTTGAATACACTAAAACCAGCAGACACACATTTGCACACACCTCCCAGATGTTCCTCCCACTCACACACCGATTCAAAGACTGAAGATTGCTTGGTCTTCAAAAAATGAAGCCATTAGTTGAACCTGGAGCATTTTTTTCTTGAGTGCACCACCATGTTTGCACAGCTTCCAGGTATTTCACTTCCATTTCAAGTTACCAAAGTTTAAGCAAGCCTCATTCTGGAAGCCATGGTACTGCAGGAATAGCACTGTGCCCTCACAAAGGCAGTTACTGCCTTATCTTGAGTGTATCACCTTCAGACTGCTGCTGGCAGTTTTTGAGCAAGTAAGATCACACAGATCTGTTTGCAAAACGTTTTGCAGGCATGCCACCAACTCTTGGTTCTGATTTAATCCTCACTTCTCAAATTTCTGTATTTAGAAGCCAAATTCATGGCTGTCATTTTTCAAGAAACTTGCATGCATAATTAATATGAAAAAAATCCATTACCATCATAATCTATTTTTTTTTATTAGAAATATATTTAGAAGGGAAAAACAACCAATTTCAAAATGCACAGTAAATTTACTGTAAGTAGAAAATACTTTGATAAGTTCTGAGTCAAATAACAAGTTTTACTGCTTAATCGAATTCAGCAGAGATATCCCCTAGCTGTGTACTTACTGAACACCTAATGAAATGATACAATCTTCTAGCACAATCAGTAAACAGTCACCTCACAGAGAGAAAAAATGATTCAGCTGTTGCACAGCTTCTACAAGGAAGAAGTATGCTGGCACCACATTTACAGCACATCATAACATTTACTGTCAAAATCTCAAGGAAGAATTGCACATAGTTACACAATGATCCTTTCCCACAAGGACAGGTGGAGGGCTTTTTTATTTTTATTTTTTTGTGTGTGTAAGTCCTCATCCCTGTCGTGTACTGATAGTATTAGCTTGATAAATACTTACTTCATTTCCTATCTCCACCAGTCTGCCTAAACTGACTGTGATATCCCTTTACCTATTTGTCGCTTTCTTGATGTTAGCCGAGAACCATGATCAAAGGATTAACTGAATGTCATTGTTCTGACTGATTTTTAACAGAGTAAGAACAGTTCTGTGTGGAGGAAGTAATTTTAAATCTCTTGAATATATTACATACCAGTTCCTTTGCTTACATACGGAGGCTTGAAGAATTTCACAACGCCATACAAATTCACTATAGTTCCATCTTTAAGCTGATCCAAGGAAGTATACATGTATTTTGGTGCAACACGCTGGAAAAGCATGATAAAATTAGGGAACAGAAGAAAAAATTCAATCACTGACCCACAATTTTTTCTTTTAACACCACTGACCCTCAGATAACATTTGGTTTTTTTGAAATGAAATAATGAGTATCTCTTTATCTTACTCACTTTATATTCTCTAAAGGCAATAAAGAGCACCACACTGATTTCCACTTCTTTTTGTTGTTGCATCTTCCTTACAATAAACTATGCAGTCAGTTCAACTAAGTTTCAACACATGAAATACATGAATAAAGGTCACTATAATAAAGAATGATAGAAAGCAATTTTCTTCTGATTGATTTTAAGAAGTCCATCCAAAGGGCTTTTTAAAGCACATACATAAATTTTTGTAATTCTTACTGGCAGTGTCACTGCACAGAATCACTGTTTGGTAGGAGTGGGGAGTGTTCACCTCTCACAGACATTGTTTAAGCCTACCCATTAAAATGGCACACGTTGGAGGATTATAGAAACTAAGGACTACCTTCTATTGTTCAAGCACAACTCTCATCTTAAGGTTGCATTCTATGCCGATTAGTCTCTTTTAAAGAACACAAGTTCTGCCAAACTGACTGAAAACTGTGGTTTTCAGTTACTGTATCAGGGGGAAGGGAAAAGAAACTCCTCATAAAATGAGCCTGAAGCCAAGCTGTATCATCTCCAGTACTAAATCTCTGACCTTATGATAAAGAACAATAAAGTTTCATACATCTATTTCTATGCCTTCGATATATTATTTCTGATAGAACTTTAATTTAGACAAATAAACGCTTTTTTCAAACGGTAATCAAAAGAAATGTTAAGACTTGTACTTGAAGTCTGATTTTAAAACAAAGGACGATTCACATTCCTATTTTTTTAAAGTACAAGAATACAATCTGCTTTAGAACTACAGTTACCTTTCTAGTTCATATTTCCTAAACCAACCTGCAGCCTATTTTGAGATCACAATGGGAACTATACTGCAAGTACAGCAAAAGTACTACTTTTCATGTTTTATTTTGTTTTCCAGGCATACTGCTTGCAAGATTAAAAGCTAAACACGTGACTGTTGGGATGAGAGCATGGAAGCAAAACAAACAGGAAGAAGAATTCCACACCTTGTTATTTACATGCAGTTAGTCTCATGTGTTTTAAAAACATCTCAAATATAAACTCACCACGGATGCCATTTCTGAAGCGGCAGACATTGCTTTTGGTTTAGTATAAATCTGAGGAGAAAAAAAATAGCAAACGCTCTGATTACAAAACCAAAAGCACTGCAAATATAACATTTGATTACTGTAAAGCAAATACTACTATAAGCAAATACGAAACAGCACTACCGACATTTTTGCTATGTGAATCACTTATCAAACCAGTGAAACTTCATCCTACAGAAAGAAACAAAATAGTATTTAATCCAATTACACTTAGATAAAAGCTCCTTTAATCAACATATACATTTTCTAAAGTAGACAGGCACTTAGTTGAATATGTTGGCTCACATTAGGAGAGTCAGGATTTGAAAGCTGGAGGTGACAAATTTAAAGCTGTACTTGCTCAGCAGAGAACTTACAACAGGGTTTAGGTTTTGTACATCTCAAAGCTTAGAGCAGATTTAGCTTCACAGATTTCTTACTCTCCTTTGAGGGAAAAAAAATTAAACCCCAAAGTGGTCAAGGCAAATTCACCAGAATGGGATAAATTCTATTTAAAGATAGTTTCTAAGCTTTTAGAGCCATACTCATAAGACAGACCTATCTTTAGTGTGAAGTCGTTTAAGAACTAAACCATAATTTTAATTAATTTTATTTCTCATTGATCTGCATGCCAAGCTTTGGTTAATTATAGAGGTCAATTCTGGGGGAAAAAAAAAGCCTTTCTGAAATAAAACGTATTTTCTTAAATTTAAAATTATGTTCAGACAAAATTAGACTAAATTTCAAATCTTCATACTGGCACAGGACTTATTTTAGTAACTCTGTTTTACATGCAATTTTGTGTATAAGTTTTCATAATTACTTCCAAGTTTGTTTCAAAATGGGACTGACTGGCTCAAAGGAAGAACCATATAGTGTAATGCTGTATTTTTCTCCAGTGAAAGTGCCTTTTCACTGACTACAAAATGGAGTTTGCAGCATTGTCACTGAGAGTTCAGCTGAACACTACCATCCTTCTTTTTAACAGTAGTAGACAACTACAGTGACCAAAAACGTGCAACACCATCACTAGATGCCTGTAACAGCTGGGATAACTTTTATATGAAATATTAGAGATACCCCATTGACATGTCCACCAAAGGTTTTGAAACCTTAGGTTCATTTCACCTCGAGCTTTTCTCCCCTCCCAGCTACAGTTTTACAAATGTAATGTCCTAAATCCTCTGGTATTTAAACCTTTGGAATTTTTTTAAGTCCTATAACTTTTAAAATACTAATGCTTAAGGTAGGAAATGCTTCCTGAAGCAAAGACATAGTAGCCACAACAAATATGCACTACTGATGTGTTACCACAAAGAGAAATATCAGAACAGGCTATCTCTACTCCCATATCTCAACAGGTGGAAGCATTTAAGATGAACAGTATTGATGTGAGAATAGTACATAAACCAGGTATTTTTCTCAGAAAAAAGATTAAATTCTCAACAAATGATAGGCCCAGGACTACTCTTCCACCCTCTACTTTGCATTATTGCATTGTGTTATGCATGAGAATGGTTTAAACTCTAGGGATCTATCTAAAGCCAACTAAGGTCAAATTTCTGCACTTTATATAGAAATTTACCTGGAAGGCCTGAAATAATTTGGATCTTGCATGGTTAAGGTTATTATAAAACTGTATGCACACACACACAAACACAACCTGATTGTTTCCTGATGAACATGCTAAAATCCTCTATAGCACTTCAGATTCTAATTGATTTTACGTAAGTATCGGAAGAAGAAAAAAGGTTAAAAAAAGTTGAGTTCTCACGTACATAAATGGCTGATCCAGCTTCTTCAGACACCTCCAGGTGGCAACTGTGCCTACCATCCTCATCTGCTGTAGGTGATTTTGCCACCTTAAATCCTGTAACTATAGAAGTGTCCTATAGGGAAAGGGTGATAAACAGATGATTACAAAGTCTGTACCACTGTAGCCTGTATTCTGTTTTAAGTGTGTGATGTGAAACTTCACCCTAAAGTCCCAAGACATTCAAGAAATAAAATGCCTAAACAAGCTCTAAACAATGTGTTTAAGTTCCTCTGTTTAGCTCTTCTATGCATGAAATTAAATTTTTCACAGTATCAGAAAATTTTTTTTTTTTTTCAGATTCCACTAAAATTGTTACTCTTGATCCTACTGCCACCAAGTGCCAATTTTGACAAGGGTCAGCGGGGACGAGTCACACTGAATAAAACAAAAGACTCATTCCCCTTTGAATGTACTGAATATTGACTCCTTTCTGGGCGAGATTAACTAAGCTAGAAAAGGAAGCGCACATCAGAACAGCAGTGACAAAACGTTCTTTTCTCAGAGCTTATTTCTTATTGAGCTACAGCTGCACTTTGAAGAGACTCTCTTTGTAGGTACCTTCTGTTTTGGTTGGATCAACATCTTCCAGTTTCTTCCTTAAGGGTCAAACAGGCAGGTCAATCAATAGGCACATTGCTCGTGGCCAAAGAGACATTACAAACTTCTCTGGCACGACTCCCGAGATTCTGGCACAGGAAGCAATTGCATTTGCAACTGCATTTTCTCTTTGGTATAAAGTTCCTCAGACACGACAAAGTGAACAGGAAAAGGATGATTTAAGGGGTGGATGATTTCAGGAGTAAATTATTTAAGTCCCTGCAGCAGCTTACGTTACAGATGATATGAAAGCTATCTGACCAGACAAAAATAACGCTGGGAACTCTGACAAAATGTAAAGCTCCTTTATAGTCAGCTCCTTTAGTACTACAACTGCCTAGCTGGGCTATACCAGCATGCTCCATTCCAATAAACATATTGGACCCCAAGCCCTACTTCTATTTGACCTTCTACCAAAAGCACTTCCATAAGCTTCTACTGGATTATTTTTGTTCATGTTTTTATTTGATTGGAATAAATAAAATCTTTCTGATTAGAGTTGACAGTTTTAGACAAATATTGCACTTTTTTGCTATTTCAGCAATCTGACAATGTTACTTTAAATGATTTAAGATCCAAAACCTTAATGTTTTGTGCAAGAACAATAAAAGGTGCTACCTTAAGTGACAGAGATATACTTAGTTGTTAAAGGATTTGCAAAAAAAAAAAAAAAATACTGCAGAAACATGTTTGATCAGACAGTTTAATATATGATAAAACTACCTAGGGCATAGCAATTTTCACATAGTATCATAAATGGGAGTTTAAGTCACCTAAGTGTAAGCCATACTGAGCTAAGTAAGTTAAAGTGAATCAAAACAATTAGGTAACTCAATATCCCTTGCACCTGGAACATTCCAGATACAAGCTTCACAAAACTCATCTGTTTTGCAGAAACCAGGTGTAAGCGTTTGTCTTTCCTTTGCTGTTGCTGATGCCACTCACGGTGTTCTGTCAACAACAGAATCAACCTTCAGCTAAAAATCCATGCCCTGCTATACATTATTCCCATTTCAGCATTTTATTAGATTGCAGGCTGCACAAGATTCTGGGACTTGGTTGCTGAGTCAGGATTAGAGCTCTACACAGCTGACTTGACTCGTCTTATTTTCCTCGGTCAGAAGGAACTTTAGAATTACATAGGCTCAGACCTTTACACAGGTTGATAATAAATGGAAGCTTTTTTTTGTCAATAATATTACATCACTGGTGATTACTCTTGTGTAACATGGAACGCATAACAAAACATTCAAAAAATACCTGTGAAAACACTGCAATTTCAATGAGGAAAAGAGCACTAAACTCTAAATCTGTCTTTTTAGATAGAAAGAACAGGTGTATTCCCAGATTTGTTACAAATTCACAGTCCACTGGGACAGATTGTGACTTACTGTTTCTAATCATGCAAAAAAAAGTTATAGGTTTGCACAGTGCTTTGAAATTTAATGCTATAGTAGTGTTCAAAATAGATTAGCTTCCATTTCATGTTTAGCGAAGAGTAATTATTGGAAGTTGTCTTATTTTTGGTATGGGAATCAAAGCCATTTACAGAAATCAGTGGATTTCCACGTCATCTGAAGAGTACTATATCACACAGAATCACAAACTCTAAGATTTGGTCAACATTTTTAAATAGCAAAAGGAAATTCTATTTCCCTCATTCAAGAGAACTGAGAAATAAAAGAAAGACAGTATTTTTCCTGACGGTTACTTTGTTACAGAACATGAAGACTCTCAAGACCCAAGCACAACATGGTTATTCACATTTTGGGGAGCAGCTTGCTCCTTTCCTCCCCTGACTAATTAGCTAAAGCTGTTACAGTATGGGAAGTGCAATATGGAAATCTACAAAACTGTGAAGTTTGAAACTGTAAGCAGAAAACAAAAAATATTTGACCTTTCTGAAGTCATTCTTTAATGGCTGAAACTTTGGGGTTTTAAAAATTAAATTTATTATATAACTGCCAAATTGCAACTCTGCTAGTTTCAGCAATCATTCTGTCCCCTCATGTTCAGCTTCTTCAAAAATTAAACTCTCATTTGAGACATGCAGAAAGTACCATGAAGGCTCAGTTCACCGGGGAAGACGAAGCAGTAGTGTTAGTGCACTCTGGCTGTCTGCGCATTGTTGCCTGTGGGTTGTGGTTTCCCATTCAGCTCTTCAGTACTGATCTTCCTGCCTTCTAACGGCTGCTCATAGCCTGGTTCACGACTAGAATTTTTATCAGGACAATAAAGTGATTTGCCCTTTAAATTTAAAAAGATTCTGCAGCTTGTATATTTAGGAAATCAGTTCGGGAATTTCCTAATGCAGTCACCGCCAAAATCCCGTGGCATAAAGAAACCCCCAATTGTATAAAGACTCGTACATGGTTGTAAAAGATTTTTCTGCCCTAAACAGACTGAACTGATTTTGCTGATCTTCAAGGCATGTTTCTCTCTTCAGTGTGGCATATGAAAAACATCGAAACAAGGCTCTGATCCACAACAGAATACTCCCTGACCTGCACCCCTTGCCACCCTGCCCAAAGCCCCTCCATGCCATTTCCTCAGCCTCACACGTATCAAAGGGCTCAAAAGGGCCAGGCACCAATTTCAAGGGAAAACGAATAGCATGTTCTCTAAATGGGTTCTAATAAAAGGATCTAAGTAATTTTTATTCCTTATGGCTAAATTAATCTGAAATAATTCTATCTGTGAAATCCTTCATTCACAATTGTGAGGTGGTATTGACTTCTCCTTCATGTAACTTATGCTGGTTGGAGGAGATACTAGATGTAAATAGAAGGAAGATGTTCTATTAAATTTTCTTTTGCTCTCACACAGATTTCTATTTAATAGACTACACACTACAGATAACGTGCATTTCCCAAGACCTACCACCACACTATCTGTCAGACCTGGAAAATGTTTCTTTCAGTGACTTCTTCAAAAAGAAAGCTTTAACCTGTTCAGTTCATGACACAGACTCAAGTATCTGCTGATGCAAGCCATATGGTAAATAATGCCAGAAAAAAGTCCACAGAATACAAGGAACCACAATGCTAAGCAAGACTTCTAAGGTAATTTTCACATTCATTAAAAATGCAGTACGAATTTTTAATATTTATTAATAAACTTTAATAATATTTATCATTCGTAATAGTCATTTAATATTTAAGAAAACAAATCACGTGATTGGAAATAAGCCAATGTAAGAGTGGCAAAGAGAGAAGGGTCTACAAATATATATGCCATCATCTTTCATTTCTGTGTGAAGTTTTCACCTGTACATGATCCTGCAATTTTTATTTTTTTTAATGTTGCAATAGGTCTTCTC
Organism: Merops nubicus; assembly: GCF_000691845.1. Classification (NCBI taxonomy): domain Eukaryota; kingdom Metazoa; phylum Chordata; class Aves; order Coraciiformes; family Meropidae; genus Merops; species Merops nubicus. Next base: position 67,837 of record NW_008627649.1, read on the forward strand.
TCTAATCTATACATATTCATGAAATCCATATTAATTGTATCAGATCAAAAATGTTGAATACACAAGGATTCAAAAGTTTTCAGCACCTAAATATTTATAAGTGCATAATTCTAGAAAAGCTATAATATAGTTTAGCATACATTAAATAAAGGCCTCTGCTCTGATTACAGGTGTAATTCTTGAAATTGGCAGCTTTGGTCCCATCTGTCTCATGAACTGATGCATCTTTGAAGTTGATACAAATTCAGAATGTAAACTACTACCCAGAAACAGCAAGATCACTCCCATTTAGTATAAATGGATCTTTCCAGAAAGAGGAAAGAAAATGAAGGACCTGGGATCCAAGCAAAAATCATTATTTAACCTCAGGTAGAATTACATAAAGAGAACTACAGATGTCTCTGAAGTCAAATTGTTCCAGAAATTAAGAGCAACTTGGACTTTAAGTGATATTTTGATGTCATACCCTAAGGTCTGATATGATTTTCACCCTTTTTCAAAATACAGATCACCCGAGTTCAGGTGTACTAGTCCATCTGAGCTGAAAAACCCTGACAGAATTTTAAGCCATTGCTATTTCCATATTTGAGAAAGTCTAACTTTTGTGCATAACATATTTTTAAGAACATGAAAAGAAACACCTATTTTCTTCACTAAAGAACTTTCCATCCTTTTGATGGAGAAAGACTTTTTACAAAGGCCCAGAGTGACAGGACATAGAGCAATGGTTTTAAACTGAAAGAGGGCAGGTTTCTAACAGACATATGGAAGAAATTCTTTATGCTGTGGGTAGTGAGACACTGGAACAAGCTGCCCAGAGAAGGTGTGGATGCCTCATCGTTAGAGAGGAAACAAGAAAAATTACCCCAGGGCGTATAACTCTTGCACAATCCTCTGCCATTTTTCCATATATTAAAATATTGATGCTGTTGATCCGTGAACACAAGTCATTCAAATCTAGAGGAAAAGAACAAACAAACAAACAAACAAAAAAACAAACACAGAAGTAATTCCAATCACCATAGCTTCTCCAGAACAAAAAAGCAATGAGGAGAGATTTCCAAAACAAGTTCATCTACAGAGTCTAACACTTCATTCCAATTAATAAACAAACAGAAAATCCTTTCAAATATTTATACAACTGCTTTGGTCTGCTAACTTTAGGCATATCAAGCAGAATATTCTTGGTAAGGGCGTAATTTAAAAATGAGGATACATTGTACATCAGTGTAGATTAAACAGAAAGGACAAAGATTTCCACTCGGATGATCAGTGTATAGTGATAGAGGAAATATTACCCAGTCACACATGAACACAGATCATACTGTAGAACTATGTAAACTGGAGGTGTTCCAGGACACCGACATATCAATAAATAGCTTTCCCGGAGGACTGAAGCAGAAATTATGTTATTTTAAAGAGTCATTTTTTATCTTTTACTGTTTCAGAAATAACACTAACAACTCAGATGTGCAAGGGTTTTTTTTGAGTCTTGGCCCCCTGAACAGCCATGTGAAATAGATGTGCAAGGGTTTTTTTTGAGGCTGTGGAGAATATGCAGAAACTCTTGGCCCCCTGAACAGCCATGTGAAATTAGCAAGACTCAGGGAAGTTTTGCATCCCTCTTCAGGAACCCTGAAGCCAGCAGCAAAACTAAGTCAGGTCCCATCAACTTCATTCACTTCTCAGCCTGCTGTCTGGTCACAGTCCCAGAATTTGTAGAATCGGAAAGACTCAGAAGGAGCAAGAGATGATTCTCTACCTAGTGCAAGGAAGGAGCTGAGAAGGAAATGGAAAGAAATTAAAAGTTCCTTGAATCCAACAGACTCCTGGCTAACTACATCCTCCTCCTTTCTTGCTAGAGGGGGTGATGAGCTTTGCACTTAAAAGGGACATTTTTTGGTATCATTTCTTATATGATGAACAAGTTAAGTCTTTCAATGTGCTAACGTGTCTATGATATTCAAATACCCGAGTGATCAGGTGAACTTCTATTTTTTAACTGCCTAAACTGAAACAGAATGAAATAGAAATATTTTGCTGGCATTTTTCTTAGTTTTTCCTTATGACAAGCAGCTTACATAGAACTAATGCATTTCCAGGACAGTATTTTAAAATATTCTGCAACAAGAAGCCTACTGAAATATAAAGACTGTATTGCTTCCACTAACTTACCTGGCATAAGTTTAAAATAGTCTATTTTTGTAGAGAATGAACATTTTTAAAAAGTGTTTTAAATGTAACATTTTACTGAACACTAAAAAAGCAGGCACAAGTGATGTAATAGCATGATGTCAAAAAAAAAGCATCAAGAAGTTCAACAAAATAATTTAAAATGTATACTTAAAGGAAATACCTTGAAGAACAATCTTGAAAAAGTCTGTCCCATCTTCAAGTTTCATTAATGGGTAGGAAAGAAGAACTATTCCCTAAAAAGTAAAAAAAATAAAAACAAAACAATAGTGAACTAAGCCTATACATTTCTGAGTTACTGATATACTGGTAACAGCTGAAACATCTGTAAGTGAAAAAGGTGGAATTGAAGAGATAAGTGCAAATTACCATCTGAATCATAAAAGCTGCCAAAGACAGCAATGAAAAGCACAGTTGTTGGGATATAATGGAGAAAATACTACACGTCAATACTACTTACATTCTTCTGTCTGGATGATAAGCTTAGACTAACCCATGAAATAGTAACTATGGAAGCACCTTTTACCAGTAACACTAGCAGCCCAAAGGCTACAGGTTTAGCACAAAACATGAAAGGCAGCTAAAAAGGTAGGGTGATCAAAATCTTGAAATATATAGTAATTTCTCCAAAAATACCGGCAAAGGATTATGATGTAACTAACAAAACACAATCATAGTGAAGAAATAAAGAACACATAAGATAAATAATCTCCTGTGAAAAATAAAAGCACTGTACAGCTGGTAGAACAGTATTACAACATTTTGAAACCGTAGCGACCTATTAATTCCTCAATAATACAAGTGCTCTAAAAGACACAAAGGTTCTATGTAAAAATACTCTCTTTAAAGTGAAGTTACAATGAAGCAAAAATCACAGACCAATAAATTCTGTGATGTTAACGTTGCTTTGGAACAAGTGTGTTTTGTTAGAAAGATGGTATCTCATCAAAAAAGGTTCTCCTTCAATAGCAGCAAAAACGTCAGTCAAATGTACTCTTCCACAGTACTGCAGGTTAGGCACTGTACCCTTCTCAAGGATAAAAACACAGAAATTTATTCAATAAAGGGAGATACAAAAATTTAAAACCAGACCCTATCAAGTCTTTAAGAAAACTACACAAACAGCACAGGAAATAAAAATATTTCTTCTAAAGAGACAGCAGAGACAATCTGCCTATAAATGCACAAAAGCAACATTAGGAGGACAGTCAGGTAAATCATAATGACTTTAGAATACACATCTTCAGTGCAAAACTTGACTTAAATGTTTGTAAACAGTTCTTAAACCAAATTAAGATAAAATACACAGCAGTTAACTGCTACTGCAGATGTTTTCCAGTGTAAAATTAGTCCTACATGTTAACAAAGGAGGAATCCTAACAAAATTAAAAAAAATTATTTTACTGTTTCATAAATAAATACTAAGACTCCACAAATTACCCTTTTCTAACCCAAAGTATATTTAGTGTAACAATTAAAATATCCATGATGAAATAGATTTAACAATGTACCACGTTGCTTTATTGCTTTTGAGACAGTAGTAATACTTCATTTGAGACCAAAATGAAGGCCAAATCTATAGTCGTGTTTTTAACAGGCAAGTTCCTACTTTTCACAGGGAAGACTAATGAAGTCTGAGACTAATAATGTTCTGACAGTTATCTATGAAGACATACACTAAGGTTTGCCACTTGTTTTCAAAATTGAAACTTTGTTTAAAATGTCAAGTATTTTATATAATTGTTATTGTTGAGATTGTTTCTCTTGAACTGTGCTCACAAATAAATACTGCAGAATTTTTCTTGTAATAAAGTCTTTTCAACGTTAACAGTGACCTCAGGAACAGTCTGTATTCTTACTGAAGAAATTTCAATCTGCACAACCAATTTTATTTAAAAGCAGAAGTCGTTGATGAGATAGAGACTGCTTTCTGACTATTTTTATTTTTCATTTTACATCCTGGTATCTTCCAATGAGTTTTCAAATGCTGGGATCACATTCTTTGCTGTAAGTCTTGTCCATCTGTTTTCCTTTATATCTAAATCACCTATGCTCTAGTTGTCTTCTTCAGCAGAAACACTACCTGCTGCCTTCTCAGCATCCCTGAAACTCATGTGGTGGGTTGTGATGACTGTGTCCAGCTTACTCTGGCCTTTGAGGGATGGATGACATCATGGTAGCCAAGGGCTTTCTGTAACCATGACCCACACATCTTGCTGGTATGCAAGTATGACTGAGAATCAATCACTCTATAAATAGTGGACAGCCCAGGGCCCGTTGAGTTCTCTTGCACAGATGCCTCTCGAGGTTACTCCTCGAGGCTGAGAGACTCCTTGCCACCAAAGATTCTTGGTAAGTGATTAACAGCATGCCAAACTTTGAAATCTTAGTTAAGTGATAAAAAGAAAAGTGTGCATATGTAAACCTTTAGACATAAACTGTTGACCAGCTCTTGGAGTGGATCCAGCCGCACTTAGACTCCTCTCTGAGAAGGTGTTTAGAAAGCAAGAGGGTCCTTTCTGAATCTCCTGACCCAATGAGAGGGTCTCCCTGACAGTTTTGTCTAACCCTGTTCTCTATGCAGTAAATAATCAAGTGTACCTCGCCATCAAATCTTGTTAAACCACTGTTGCATTTACCACTGAACTTTGTTAACGCACTACTTCATATCAATAAAGTATGCTGTTGCTACTCTCTTAGAGGGAAGTCCATGACTCCATGACAGCTCTAAACTTCAACAAAACCAACCTTCGCAAAAATGACTCAAATTCACTCTTCGCCCAAAAATCCTTCACTGTTTATTGAGCCCACAGACAAGCTTCTTCCAAACCCCTCCTCATTCCGTATACCACTAGACTCACTATCAAACCAGCTATGTGCAATTCCTCTAGTGAATGTGTCTCCTTCGTGCCACAGCCTTGTTCCTCAGCCTGATCCAACAGCTGTTTGGCAGCTGATACTCAGATTTGGTTCAGCTTTGCCACAGCAAGATCCAAAATATGAAGATTAATGGGAGAAGGAATCAGGTTCAGCTAATCGATGTCAGGACTGAGAATGGATGGACATTGCTTGTGCTGCATTCCCACAAATTTAAATTTGTATTGTCTGAGGGATGCCAAAAACAAAAAAAAAATAATTACAGGTATGAAAGGACTGAGGCACATAGGCCAGACAGAAGCATCTTGGATGGGTTTTGCTGCTTTTTCCCAGAGCATATTTCATAAAAATCCTCCTCTCCCCTTCCTCCCTCCTCAAAGCAGGACCTGATCCCTGTTTTGGCAGGTGATAACCTAACATCACTGCATTCGAAGTTTTGCTTCAAGCTCAGCCTGTAGAACTGGATTTTCCTACATCTGTAATGGTGCATTAGCACCAGCCTTATCAGCTCTCCAGTTGCACTGTTTTTATGTCAAGCTGTTTTAGTCACCTACTAATCCATGTCAGCCGCAACATGAAGTTCTTTTAACATAAGGCAGAAACCTGAGAAAGAGATTCTATGGACTTTCTCTTTCAGTAATCACTTACAACACTGTATGTATGCTCAGAATCATACTCTGGTAATTGTTCCGCTTTCCTAATGGAAACATTTATTTTGGCAGAAACATTTTCTAATTTATAATCCATTTTTGTCTGCTTCAACATTTCCTTTGGGAAAAGAATCCCTGTTCTTCCATGTCAGAGATACTTGCAGACATAGTTCTTAAAAGCAGGAAAGCCTATATGCCCTGCAGGTGAAGGGGGACAGAAAACTACACCCTGAGGAATAAAACCCCTCTTTACTAGCAGCATTGGCTATTGATGTTTCCATTACACGATTTAAGGAAGGCTGGATCAATCTCAATCAAGTCACCTCCTATCACATTCTACTCCTGCCTGTTTCCAAAAAGTGCAGTTTTAGTCCTTGCTTTATCTAGTTGCACTACTCCTGGCATCTCTTCAACACCAGGCCAGAGAGTGAGAGCAGCAGAAAACCATCTTCACTTCATCAATATGGGAAGTCTTCTGCCAGTTTGTCTCATGAATGGACTCAATCACAGGGTGAGATAAGCCCTAGAGGTGGAACTGGGAATATAAAACTGGGGAAGAAAAATGTTTTTTAGATACAGAACATGATTAGGCCAGTTTAGCTCATATTTTAAAAATATTTGTACCATCTTTTTCAGGATTCAAGCCACCTAAGGCCTTCCAGAAAATTAGATTGTTTTGGGGTTTTTTTCTTCCCTTTTTATTTCTTCAGTAACAAACTGGAGGTAAGCCTGGGATGATGTTTACTACCTGTCACCTAAGTGTCAGGGGCAATTACAAGAATTTTTAGAACCATTCATAAAAAAAGGCTCTACAGACTGAAAAAGAAAACACTTAAGAGTTGACAATGCATTTTACTGAGTATACGTGTGCTAGGGATGAAAAAAATATTTCTGCATTTCACCAGTACACTAGAATCGCACTTCTAATCTGAAATATATGTGGGACTACAGTAAAATACAAATATACATTTGGTAATGATAGAAAAAAAACTAATTGTATCTTGATTTAAGTAGTTGCTACAGAGTTCTCTTTTCACAAAACTGGATATTACATTGCTTGATACTAGAAAGGCCAACAGCTTTAGAAGTAATTACTCTGAAATCTGATCTTTAACAAGATGGCGGTGCTTATTACTATTTTTTTAAAGAATAAAATGCCACTTAACCCCCCCAATCTCTCAATTTTCAGCACGGCCTTATGCATATTAATGTTTTTAAAGGGGTCCATAGTTTAGAAAGGAAGAAGCTTTTTCTAAAATTTAAGTCTGACAACATAATAGGAAGGGGCAGAACAATCAATGAAGTCAAAGGTAGCATGCAACGAAGTACAACAGTCATGATTTTGCATTGCTTGAAAATATGCAACAGATGCACACAAAGACCTACAGCTGCAGCAAGTCACCAATTGAACTGGAATATGGAGGCCTCTTATGATTATATCAAGAGCTATTTCAAAGTCAGCTAAAATTCTTTTATTAGTCAATTACCTGGAAGTATTTGTTGGTATGATCAAAGCCTTCTTGCAAATGTTTCAAATCCTCCGGCAAATGGCTTGGTAGCGGAGACTCAGATTTTCCTTTAATGATCTTCAGCAGTTGAACAGGCATAGCTGTTGTATCTTAAATAAAATGAGACTCCTGAAGCTCAAATCTTGCTCAAACTAAGATTTACCAGAAGTTGCAATTGAGTCAGAAGGGGAACATTTATCTGTTTCATAAAAAGGAAGTTTAACTACGTAAGAATAAAAGTCTTCAGAGGGATTGGCTTCATCTCTTAGCACCATGAACAGGAGGAAGAGAGAAAGTAACACTGACTTGGCAATAGACAGCCATCCAGATTACTTTATTTTGCAAACATTTCAAAACACTGCAAATGACAAAAAAAATATTACTTTATATATGAGTGCAAAGGGTAATGTAAACAATGTGATTATTTTATGTACAGAAATACACGTTAAAAACAAAGCAGCAACTCAATGACTCCTTCCCCAGCACAGGTCATGAATATCAATGACCTATATTCAGCTGTTTCTCTATAACACAAATTCACTGCATTGAAACATCTGTCATTTAACTTATAATGAACAAGAAATGCTTATAAAACCTTTTGATCAATGTATCAAATAAAGAAAAATTAATAAAGAAAATAAGATGGACAACTACAAATGCTAAACTCTGAATGTACTGGGAAAAAAGCTAAGAAATGTATGACTGTTGTCTTTTGTTTGTTCTCGCTGTGCTAGAAGTCAATAAAATAAATTCTTGGTGACAGAATATTGAGAATAGAGGAGGGGAAGAGTAGTCCATTATAATGAAGTTACACAGGAGAAATAAAACAAAATGATCTAGCAATAAGTAGTTATTACTATATTTTCTCACTGCACAGTCATCTTGTTCTTCTTGGGATATCTCTGGCTATTTGCTGTACAATTTTTATTGCAGGTATCTACAGAAAAGTCCCAGCATTATCAATTTTCTTTTTTTCAGTAAGTTTTAATAAACCAAGCAAAAAATAACTTTCTATTTTCAAAAAACCTAACTGGCAGTATTATAACCACAGTCCTAATTTCAGGCAGAGTTTTAGCAACTTTCATATGACAGTGAACAACAACAAAATATTCCCATCCTTTGTATGGACACAAAACTTGGTATTCTACTAAATAAAAGCTTAAATTACATTTTCATTTCAGTTCAGAAGTGCTTTTTCAGTGCTAGGCAGACTGAATTCTTACAAAATTTTCACTTTCAATCAAATGGAAATGGGAAGCCATCACAAGACAGAAAGACCATTGGATCATGTCAAACCTAAGTCAAGGCATACAGGTACAGAGACTCAACAATATTATAGGTATCCTTTAAAAACCCCACAACTCATTCTTCAGAAAAAACAAAATTCCATCTTACTGTCACACCAGTATCCAAAGATATCTGACTTCACTTAGGACTCGTAGCTGTTTCTCCTAGATGCGAATAACCTTCCTTCCTCCTTTTCCATTTTGCAGGAAACTCCCCAGTGATGTTACCCTTGTCTAAAAGTTATTATCAAGAACTTACATTCACTAATGAGAATTCTAAAAAAATAAATACTATGGTTTCAAGGATCTCTCTGCCAAAATTACTATATGTAGTACGACTGACTGGCTTTTGTTTTACTCCTAGCTTCCAATTTACGTACCACTCTCTTGTTGCCTGTCCCAGACTGCACCTTTCACTTTGCCATATACAACAGCAAATGAAAGGTTGGACACAATACACACAGATTTTAAATCTGCCATTCTTAGAATACTAGTTAACCCTTCACCATCAACATTAGGGTTTTTTTTATTAACCTTTAAGAGTTAAAAAGCAGTAATAGCAAAAGAATCTCTAACTTCTTAAGCTATTTTATCTACGTAATAAAGCATGCATTTAAAAGTAAAATACATTCTAGTGTGCCTGGTAATATCTCAAATGGTTAAAGCAGTGCCTGATTTGAGAGTCTTATTTTAAATTGTAGCTTAGACTTTAAAACCAGTCTTCATCCACTCCAAAATACTAAGCAACCCCAAGAACTCAGAAGCAGAATAACAATATCCCCCTACTTTACAACCAAAGCCAACAAGGAACTTGTTTCTCTGTAACTTCCTCCCCAGTGAGCATGAAATAAAGGAGGCCTTACAACATTAGGAAAACACAGAGACTACAGGAGATACTGTTACTCAAAAGCAGATTTTGAGCAGTCAGTTTACTAAATACTGATGAATAAATTTAACAGCTTAGCTACTAAAAGACAACCTAAAAATTTATTATCTGAGATGTGTGCAAAAAGAATTTACATAGGGACAGGCAGCTGGGCAAGAATTAGCTATGCTTGCAAATTACCAACCTTCACCAAAGTAATGATCTGTGTACAACATTAACCTGTCTGAACTGCAAAGCAAAACATGCTAGCTTACAACTAAAACAACAAATTTAAGAATCATTGCTTAAGCTTTTGAGAGTCTTTTGACTCAGAGAGAATTTTATTCTTCTGAAAGGAACCGAGAAGGCACAAACAAGATCAACAACTACCTGGAATGGACAGCATGGTGGAGAGCTTCAACAGAAGAACAAAAATCTCTTCTTTTTACTGGGGTAAAACTGAAGTATTACCAAATGTCAGTTTCTTTATATGGAACAGGAGATAATAAACTCTTACAAAGGTTCACAAATCTCTAACTGCAATCTCAGTACCCTTCTTCATAACAGCCAATGGCCAAGGGGCTTGAAAGTCATAGTAACATCCATAAAATTCACCAGTAATGATGTTGATCAGTTGTGGTTTCAACGTTGGTGTGGGTTGGATTCTTGTTTTGTTCGGTTGGTTTGTTTCTTTGGGGGTTTTGGTTTGGGATTTTTGGGGGGTGAGAGTGGAGCCACAACACGTTAATCAACGGTGAAGCGTCAACACGCATGACACTTTTCAGCACTGCCCTAACTTCACCAGTGAGCTGTAGAAAGCACCGAACAAGAGTTCTACCTTCTGACTCTGTTCTTTTGGTATGTTGACCTTGGCCAACCATAGGTATCCATAGAGCCTCTCACTTGTCTCCCCACAGCAGAACATGTCAGAGAATAGGAATAGTGAAAGAAAAAAAAAAAAAGGGTCATGATAACGACAGTTTAGTACGTGGAAGGGAGAAACAGCACAACCCAGAAGACACAGAACAGGCGATGCAAAGCCAATCACTCACCCCCTCCCACAGGCAGACCAGTGCCCCGGTAGTCTCTGACCAATGGCTCCTTGGTCACTAAAAACAATGCTGAACAATTAAAACCCCCAGTTTTTACTTGTTTAACATGACTCTATATGGTATGGAATGTCCTCGCGGTCAATTCATATCACCTGTGCTAGCTGATACAACCTTCTGAACTTCTTGTCCAGCCTCAGCCTCCTTGCTGAGGGAAGAAGGGGGAGATGCAGAACACAGCATGCTGCACGCTGCCACGAAGACTGTGAACTCCATCCCAGACAGATCCAGAACATATCTCTAAAACGTATCCAGCAGGAACCCATGGAAAAGACACATACTGGAGCAGTCTGTGAAGAACTGCAGCCTACGGGAAGAATCCATGTTGGAGAATTTCATGAAGCACTGTCTCTTGGGGGTGGGGCCCCACACTGGAGCAGAGGAAGGAGTGGCACAGATGAACTGACCACAACTCCCATTCTCTATCCCCCTGTGCCACTCAGAGGGAGGAGGTAGAGAAGTTGGGTCTGAAGCTAAGTCCAAGAAGATGGCAGGAGTGGGATAAAGCTGATTTTACATTTGTTCTTGTTTCTCATTATCCTGCTCTGATTTGATCAGGAATAAATTAATTTCCCCAAGATTGAGTCTCTTGCCCATGATGATAATTGATGAATAATCTCCCTGTCCTCATCTTGACCAACAAGCTTTTCTTTGTATCTTCTCCTCTTGTCCAGTTGAGAAAGGGGAGTGATAGAATGGCCTGGGCAGGCACCTGGGATCCACCCAGAGTCAACCCACTACAGCAAAGAGCTGGGAGGTATGACAAGCAGGTTTCTATTTCTACTTGAGCTGAAGGAGAGGCAAAAGCCTGGTATGGAGATGCAGGTGCTGTTCTGTCTCCACTGCTTGAACTAGTGAAGTATTAGGAGTTAGAATTTCTATAAAATACAACTAAATGATGCTAAAAATGATGCCTTTATGTTTTCAAACATGAACCAGGATAGCAGTCATTAACTCACTAAGATTTTAAGACTTTTAGTGAAAAGAGCAACTAGAAGACTTATAAAGCTTTTCAACTTAAAGTACGTACTTCACACTATATTCTAGCAGGCTGAGAAGCTGATCTATTCCACTTAGAAACAGTCAACTTCAAAGTTAAATCAGCAATATTGATCTTCATCCAGCAACACTATAATGAGCTAGAGGGATGTAGAACATAATGGATTAACTCTTTTTTTTTAAATTATTTCTCTCTGTTACAGTACTTGAGCAATTAATTAGATTTTTCTGGTGTGGTTTTTCCCCACAAACATGTCTAGCTGCAAGATGCATTTTGTTACTATTCAAATGTCATTGTTAAAACACAGAAAGGAATTGAGGTTTAAAAAGTCATCACTCTCTGATGACCACCCTCAAATTCAGCAGCTCCTTTCCCTGGCGCTTTCATTTAAAAAAGAACCTTTGCTATTTAGTTCAATGGGACAAATATTACACACGTGACTTCAAAGTTTAAAGGAATAAAGCTACAAAGGAAAATCTCTAAAAAGGAGCCATATATATCTGAAGCTGATGCAGTGAGACTCACCCATATATTTTACTTACTGTTTACTCTCACAACTTAAGACATTTATAAATAAGATTCAAGTAGAAAACAAAGATTTTTTAAATTTTTTTCTAGATCTCTAAATTTATGTACATATAAAACTAAGGTAGTTTATTTTAATTGCTATCCACTGAAGCTCCCATCTTCTTGTTCTCTGCAATTAAAAAGGAACACTCTGAGTATCAAGCTCCAAGAGTTACAAAAATAAAATTTCAAAAACAAGCTGATACAGCACTGGCTTCCCAAACATACAAAAAGATACCTTTAGTGACGTCCTTGGTGCTCACAGCTTTCCCAAATAGCAACTAAGTGAAAACAGGTCTGCCAAATATCTTTGTTGTTCTCAAAAGGCTGACTTCATAATGCTGAGAAGAATCATTCCAACTGAGTCTGCTGCTCAACAAGTCTGTAAGTGGCATAAACAGAGATACTCGTAACGATGGGTGGTAAAAAAAGGAGGCTGCAATAAAGGTAGACAGCATCATGGGGCATTCAAAAGGATGGACATACAATACACACACACACAGAGTAGAAGGAAAAAGGCAGTGAGCTACAAACACCTTTACCCTTCCAATAGCAGAAAGGGACAAAAATATGGAAAGCAACCAAAAAAAAAATCATTTTAACAAGCAAAGAATTATATGAAAGGATGTACACTGTATGAGAACCCAGAACTAACACCCTATAAGGGAAAGTGATACATATATCACTTGCTTAACATCGAGGATGGCTGTGGCCTGAACTTTTATGTGTATGAAAGGATGTACACTGTACGAGAACCCAGAACTTACACCCTGTAAGGGAAAGTGATATATATATCACTTGCTTAACATCAAGGATGGCTGTGGCCTGAACTTTTATGTGCTGCTCTGCCCTATCCTTGAGTTGCTATCTAATAATTTTCTAGATCTTAAATTCCTGACAGTGGAACAATCTACTACAACCCATTAGTTCTGTATTTATTGCCTATGGAATATGAACATGTATTCCAAAAGCATAAAAGACATCTTAAATGACAGTACACCAGAAAACAATTGCCTTGTAGAAATGGCTTTGAGCAAGGGTTAACCTTGAACAGAAATAAGCAACCACTTTAGATTTTTGATCTGGAATGAGGACATTATTCCATTAAAATATTGCAGTCATAGAATGCCTCATCTCTAGGTCCAAAAGTAAGCGAAAAATTCCTCTAATACATCCTAAAGACTTCAACTTATCCTTCCTACTTGCAGCTTGAGAGTTTAAACATCCACAGACCTGAATCTGGCAGCTAGTTACAATCTGGGGTGCACGCACAAGAAACAAGAAAAGCTTTTAGGCTCACAGTCTTTTCATCAGTTCATACAGAAACAAAAATAATTAGCATTTCCTTTTAGGTGGAGCACAAGCTCCAAGAGCCTGGGGACTTCAGTGTTTAAGACAAAATACACACCCAAAGGCTTATGTACTTATAGAATCACACTGTGGCTTTACAAGAGGTTTGAAGACTGTAATTTTTGAGCTTTGAACTGCAGAATAGGGTGGTAGGAAGAACCTGACTATTTAAGTCTTTTTGTGAAAGCCTCACATCTTTCCTCTAGTTTTTTTAAACTCTTGTTATAATTGAAAAAAAAAAATCTGAAATTATCTTGGGAAAATCACCAGAATTTAAACTCCCAAATTAGCTGTATCACCCTTCAGTGCACACTGAAAATCATTAAGAAACCACAAGCTGCATTTGCAAGTGAAGTTAACACCACACAGCCACAAACAATACAGAACTGTTGACACAAACACCATTGCCACATGACTGAAAGACAGGAACCAAAAAAAAAAAAAAATAAGCCACATAGGAAAGGCAATTTTCTTCCTTTATCATCAGGACAATTCATCAGTGTTTCTCTCCTTCCTCCATGCTTCCGAAAGCAACATCAAATAGCTGGATTTTGTACAGCAATTAGCATAGTAAAGCAGTAAAGAGTAAGTTTCTAAAAGATTTCAGTTCAAACAGCTGTAGGCAGCAAGCTCAGTATACAAAACTGTTCTCATACACTCACTGTCAATGTTAAACTAAAGGTACCAACATCCCTTATAATATTCTAAAGCCCCAGGGAACATTCTAGCAGAGCAAAACATCTTAGCAGCCACATCAACCTCCTGTTAGAACTTGGAATCACTGCATGAACATTCTGAATATGCAAGTTGCTGAATTCTTTTGAGCAAGAAGAATCTCTAGGATTCTGTGAAGATCAATTTAACTTTCAAAGATGGTAACAGAAGAAAACTCATTTCAGTAGTAATGAAATGATGTCCCATAGACCTTATGTCTGAGGAACAAGTAAAATAAGGAAAACAGAGTAATTACAGTCACTGTTAATGTCCTTTTCCTCCCTAATCAAGAGAAGGAAGCATATTTTAGAAGAGGACAAAGAGATCTCAGCACAAGATTTTTTTTTTTGTCTTTATTTGATGAGTGAGTCCATTGCATTTGTCTTCCACATCTAGTCTTCTAAAATATTACAACTCTATTTCCTTCAGTAAAACAATCATCAAGACTTACTTAAAAAAGAAAATTAAACTGAGCCCCTAACAGCACCTTAAATTATAAATAAGGTGTAAGACAAGCTTCATCACTTTTAATTCATACTGACAAAAATTCAGAATATAAATTAAATATTATAGGTAATACAACCCCACTATCAAATCTGAAAATGCTTAATTCTAAAATAACAAAAACAAAAAAAAAATAAGCATATTAGTATCCTCCGTTTTGACTCCAGGATTAAATTCATGAAGGATGAAGTCAAAGTTGGATTTGGTCTTCTTTTATGGTCTACCATCCCAGTACATCAACTCAGTGTCCAGCACAAGAAGTAATCAACACCTCTTTTCTTGGACTACTTAGATCCACCCAATATTTGAGCCTTTGTTCAAGCCAAAGATACACACTACTGGGCCCCGACTCTATCTGTCACTACAATACATGGACTATTCCTCTGTAGCCTCATCTACAACACAACTTTTTAAAAAGAACTAATGAGAGACTAATTTTGGAGCAGAAAAGCAAAGAAAACACAAGATGTGAAAGGTAAATTGGAAAGATTACTCCCTTCTCTACAGCTAAAAAATACTCCAGTGATACAGGAAAATGACATAAGGGATTAACGTCATTTTGTGAAAAGGAAGCTGTTGCAGTCAGAGGCATGGTGAGATCCCTTATCTATGAAAGCAGATGCTACCTGCAGAGAGAGACAAACTCATTCTCCAAATCAGAGAATAAAACACATGACTGCATGGGCCTCTGGAGGAAATCTCACCAAACTTCCATGAAAAATGCAGCAACAGCTAAGAGCATCAGCACCTTACTGATGTGGTCAGTCAAACTGGTGCATTTCTGAAGCCCCTCTAAACAAAAACACTATTCAGTGGAATATCTGGGTTAATTGTGCAAAACTTAAAAGAATTCTGATACAGGTGGTGCCTCACTTTAAATGTGCATACATATGTAGACACAGCCACACACTCTCAATGAAGTTGCTGTGAAACTTTCTCATTAAAATGAACATTTACACCATTGAACAAAGCAGACTGTACACAGCTACCATAAACTCAGCCTGCAATCAGTCACAACAGAAACACTGTCATACACCAGTCTTGATGCAATCAAAAGGAGCATTCATGAAGAACAAAGTATGTAATCTGGAAATTCTGGAAGTCTAATCTTGTAACTTGTGATTTCCTTGAGAATACCCCATAGCTAACTAAAACAGACGGAGAAACCAAGTGTAACACATCTTATTCCCTTGGTTGTAAGGTTCAGCTTGCTACTGCTACAGATGTTTAGATACTTATCTTGTGAAAATAAGCCCTAGGCTATTCTTAGTCTTTATAACACAACTGGTACTTGCACAAGAATAGAATTATAGCTCTCAACAAAGCAAAAAAAAACCAACCCAAAATGTCCTTTACTAATTTCAGATTATAATCTACTAGTCTGACACTGTGCAAAACAGGCCACAATCAGCTATTACCTGAGGAAAATGGATTCTTACATTGCCCTTTACCTCAGCCATGCTTCAGCTCTGGAAAGCAATCATCCACTGCTAAACAGAGCTCAGGAAAACAGGGCTAAAAAGCAGACTTTTTCAGGATGTGGACTATAATCACTTTAGTCCACTCAGAAGTTGCAAGAAGCTAAAATCTTTAAGACCAAGTGCCAAAGAAAATGGGAGAGGGAGGAGAGGGGGGTTGCGAACCTCTGACCCGTAAAGCACTGTGTGTGTCACGGCGGGGACTCAGTTCCCGCGGCAGAGCCGGCGCTCAGGGCAGCTCAGGAACTGAGCAGAGAACTGCAGGTCTCACGGCCCACAGGGCAGAGCCCGGCAAAGCGCCAGGGCGGCACACGGCAACGGCAAGGGCTATGCGCGCCGGGGCGGCGGCGGCCCACAGCCCG
>NW_008627650.1:0-35036 GCF_000691845.1 Merops nubicus
GCCGCCGTAGGGCCCCGTTCCTTAGGCCACCTGCCTTTTCAAACCCTCTGTGGTTATTAGAGCTGTCATGCAGAGGGATAGAACTGACCGTTTGCTGCTGGCATCGTCGTTCCCTGTTGTTGGTCGGAGCTCTGTCGGTGTGTGTTCTTCCTTAAACTGTCAGGATTGCACGAAGAAGGTGCCTCTCAGGTCTCAGGAGGTGCCTTCTCTATGCATATTGCCTCAGTCTTTTCAAAATATTCCAGAAATCTTGAAGTGTAGTTTGTTTTTTCTCAATACTTAGGTTTATGTAAAGATATTCACATTGCTACTTGACTGAATGAAGCTAAGTAGCTTTAGGGGGGGGGGGAAATAATTTTTTAGGAGTCTTAAATGAAGAGATAACTGACTGATAATGTTCCTCAAGGATTTCCTTACAGTCACTTAACAGACTCTAATAGAAAGGAATATTTTAAAAAAGGGATAACTTTACATTTAGAACTCTTTGGAGGAGAAGAGTTCACAATTAAGCTAAGAAATAAGTTACTGAGTTTAATTTTAACTTGAGTTTGATTTTCATTCACCTTATTTTAGAGACCGATTCTTTTAGTACTGTGTATGTTCTGTATCAGTAGTCATCTTCCTTAACATGCATGAAAAAACTCTTCTACAAATGTCCTGTTTTTCAGTAATTAGCTAAAGAGTCTTGGTTATAAATCTTAATGACATTGCTTTTGTTCTGCAAAACAAAAACAAAGTAGGAGAGTTTGTGATTCTTTTGTTGGGTTCATGTGGACAGTGCTTTAAAAGGACAGATGAGCTGTACTTAAGAAAGAGCATGGATGTACTATGGGAGTCTCTCCGTGTTTTTAGTTCCATTCCTGAGAACCCCCACTCTGTAAGCAGATGCCTGACTTTAAGGGAATTTTACCTCTTAAAAATGTTTTGATGTTCTTATCTTACAAATATGTAAATACATGTCTGCAGGATTGGGGATGTGCTGGAACTTCTGCAGAGTCTGGCGTGTTGTGATAGATCCTGAATACTTTGTCTGTGAAATAGTTCTGGTGTGCAGCAAAGTCCTTGCTCTGTATGTGGTGGTGTCAGGAGCAGGTTTATTCATGTGCCTTGAAATAGTGATAAACCTGGTTCAGGTATGGGTGGTACTTGACTCTTCTTTCCCTGAGATGAGACAAAATGATTGTTGCATTTGGTGCTTCTTGAAGGGAGGAATCTTTTGCCTGTGCAAAGTATTTGGGAACAAGATGGTTATGACAATGGCATGTTTTTGTTTGAAAATAGTATAGGTTCTGAATATTTAATACTGTGCAGCGGATGTTGTGCGTGGGGCTCTTAAAACCTGGAAGTAGTTGAGATAATTCTTAAAGAAGAATTATCTCAAACAGGAATCACTTTTACTTAGAAAATCTTGATTATCTGTTTCTTGTTGTGTACTAGAACATTTCCCAGAGCTGTGGGACTGTATATTAGTTTCATTTAATGGAATGACTGTTTGCCTGATATTAAGAAGCACAAGATAAAGAAAAGTTAACAGAGAAGTGTGGCAGGATCACTACAAAGTTTGAAATGGGGGATGCAGTGTGAGATTAAAAAAATTCATTTGAGCACAACCCTAAAATGGCTTTTAATTCATACTGGTTTTCCTGTGATAACTTATAGCTAATGACACTTATTGCTGTGTTTAAATGGAGAACAGAGCAGGAAAGAACACTTGCTAATTTTATGATGGGGAAATGTGCTATGTAGGAGTCCTCAGCTGCATTTTGGTGCCATTTCAGTCAGTCTGTCATTGATTTAGGGGGCTGTTTTCCTAGTAACTACTACTAGCATGGTGTGAGGGTCTGTCACAAATTATGGTCATAAATCCTCTTGAAGTGGTGAGGAAATACTGAAACTCCAGACTGACTCTGAAGTTTAAGTTGGTACTTCCAAAGTACTGAATCTTCTCTCTCCAAAGGATAATGGCTTTAACTGTGTTTTAGGTATGGTGTGTGAATTCAGTTATTATTATTTAATTTTAAATTCATGTTACAGCATCCAGACAGACTTTAAGACTACTCATACTCTAGATGTGCCTGTAAGACAAACCAGCATGGCACACAAAATCAATACTTCAGGAGAGTGTGAATGTACTTCATCGATAGACCAGTGCAAATTCCATCATTGCCTCTTGCTATTTTTGAACCTTTTTTTAAATCTCTGCTGCTTTAGCTTTAATCTTCAGAATTTTTTTCACTTGTTTATAATGTAGTCATTAGTAAAGTAGGCCATAGGTTTTGTTCCAGCTGTAACTTTTTTCAGTCCTGCATGTTTCTTGAATAACACAAGCCAAGGTTACTTTTTTGTTATGATAGAGAACAACAAATAAAGGTTACAAAACCTCTCCTAGCATACAGATGCACATGACTTATAAAAAATATCTAATGTAACTTTGCTTCTAGTTAAAATTTAGCCAGCAATGTAGGGTTAAAAGTAGTTGCTTCTCTTTCTGTCAAAGCAGAAATAAAAGAAATTTCACTATTTGTGATGCTCAGAAATAGCTGTAGTGACAAGATTTAGTGTCATGTTAGATCAGTTAGATCTTTTGTGAACATACTGTATTGTATGGAAGCAACCTGCCAGCCTGAGGTCAAGAAGAATAACTAGGTTTAGATTCCCTGTTAGGAAGAAGCTGTTGTAGGTGACTTTATTTCTCTTCATTCTAAGAAATCCTCTTAATTTTTCCTGACATCTTTAACCCAAGAGCTATTAAACATTGTCAGTGTTTGGCTTTCGTAAGTTCAGAATTTCTCAAGGAAGTTGATATGGCTGTAAAAAAACCCAGCCCTGAGAACACTTGAAGAAATAGTTTTTATTTTCTGCTCCGGATGGTTGTGAAGAACTCAAATATGTATTGACCTGAGCCTGGAGGGAAGCAGAACAGTAGAATAAATATCCCCCCTGTTTATGACACAGGCCAACAATGATGCAGTTCTACTGTGCACAGTGGAGTTAGAGTTTTATTTAAGCATTTTAAGGCATGTGAATTATTTTCCTTTCACTCCATATTGCTTTCCAGCAGGACATGTCCCCCGACACTGCAGGTTCACTTAGGGCAGGAGCAGATATTTAGGATGTTGACTGGGCGTGCTGGCTGAAGCCACACGCCGTTTGGACACTTGGGACTTCCTGAAGAAGTCAAAGATGTCCCACATCCTGACAGCCCACAGCTGAGACTTTCAAACTGGAAAAAATACCTCTGGAGAGCCCTACCCCCATTAAGTTAGGCCATGGAAAGTCTTGTGATGGAGTCAAAGGCTGTTTTGACCAATTCTTGAGATCTTGGGTGATTAAACAGTTGTGGTGAGAGAAGGAGAGAAAATGGCAAGTATGTCCCACAAAGTATTGTTCAGTACAGATGTTTTTTAGAAGTTTAAGGGCCAGCAATTCTTTCGATTCTTTCACTCTTGGAAAAATCAGAACGTGGAGCTCAGCAGTGTTTCCTCTTTGTTGTTTCTCTTTATTAGAGATTGAAAATAGGTATTAAGCTGCAAAATTCTACTGAGAAGCTCCAAAGAGTGTAAAGAATGGGCGATGTGTTGGTAAGGGTGCTCGGGGTCTGTGTAATAAACAGAATTTTTAATTTAGCTCTTGTTTCCTTCGCTCTTGCTTGACTCGTGCTTCGCCTGCCAGCATGGGCAGACGTGTTGGTTTGTGTTGATGTCAAATCCACAAACAACTTCTGTAGGGACACCAGTAAATTGACACATGCTTGATTCAGGTTCATTTGTTTGCTCTGGGTGATAAAAGGGTTAAGGCAACTGAAACCGCTTTTAAACCAATAAATAATTTATATGAGTGTGTTGCGTTAGGTCAGTTTAATGGGGACAGTCTGCTGGGAGAAGGAATTCCTTGACTGTGAGTTGCCTGCAGAATTGTCTTCATTTCACAGGACACTGGCTTATTGCTGTCGCGGTGAACAGCACTGGCAGCGGGTGTGATAGTTCCTGGAGTGATGGTCAATCGTCTGAGAATCTCAGATGTTGGCATATGTACTTAAACTCTTTCTGCTTAATAATATGATGGTTGTTGAATACTTTGGTACTTTGGCTTTCTGAAATGCTGTAGGAGTATTGGCTAATTCTGAATATTCTGCTAACATAACATCTATTATTTATCTTTTGTACATAAGGAAATTGAACTTCCCCAGTGTTAAGTTGACTTCCTTTTGCTCTGGTTTTGCTGGGGTAGAATCCTAGGCCAGCAGGCTGTTTGGAGTCAGCCAGGGCATTGACCTGAGCTGGTCCACAGGTGTACCCCAGACCATGAAGCTCATACTCAGTGTAAAGGTGGGAGCTCACTGAGGATGGGGAGCTCCTCCTGCTCCTCCCCATCCCTGGAGGGGCTTGCTCGCCATCCTGTGCCTGAGGATGCAGCTGGGGAAGCGAAGCTGCAAGGGGGTCAGGCTGTAACCCCCCCCCATGGAAAGCGGAAAGATGGAAATTATTTCTCTGTCTTTGGTGTGGTTTCTCAAAGGGCTTACTTTTCACTTTCCTCATGGATTTGTGTGAAAGGGTACGTGGTGTCCTGTGAAGGCGCAGTGCTGGTCCTGTCCTTGCAGGCAAAGCTCAGACATGGTCCTGTGAGGGAGGTGGATGGTCGAGTTACTTACCTCGACATCTCTTCATCTGGCTCAGGATATGACAGCATTTTGTGATGGTGACTCCAGAGGTTCACTGTTGTCCTTTCTTTACTTTGCCTTGAAGGTGTGTTGACTTAAATTTCACCATGTTAAAAGGGATTCATTAAATATTTATTAATGTTCCTTTTTGGAAATGATTTGTTATACATTATAGCAAAGGTGACAAATTAGCCCTGGGGAACTCATGATTCTCAGGCTGCAAGAGTTAGATTGGAGGTAGGATGTGAAGACAGAAACTTGATCTCTTCTTTCTGTGGTGGTTAAGACTCAAAAAAAAAAGCTAGGGAGGGTGAGCCAAGCATTGTCTGCTTCGTGTGTCTGAACGTCTTGGCAGATGAGGAGGAGCTGTGGATCGAGTGGACCTGCTTAGTGAATTTCTTGGGTTTTGGGTTTGGAAATCAAATACTACTGCTATAATGTGATTTTTCTTTTTCTTTTCCACTCTTCAGTGCTGGTTTTAGCTAAATGAAAAGGAAAAAGAGTGAAGGATCTGGGAAAATCAGATGACAGTGTACAGTGCTGCTATCATGTATGGGTTATTGATAGGTAATTTGAAAACTTCTACAGAATGCTGTATGTGCTTATGGCTTAAGCCATATACTCCAGGTTTTCAGTTAGCACAAGATTGTAACAGCAGTAACACACTTAAATCCTTGTCCATAACTTCAGCCTGGGTTCTGTGGAAATATCAGTTCTACCTGGATTCCATATTCACGTGTGGTTTGTCCAGTCCTTGTACATTTTTTTAATTCATTTTACATGAACGAATCCTGTTCTGTTCTTCCAAATTAAAACTCTCCTATCTGGACTCCTGAAGGTGGGTACATAGGGCTGGGGGTGGGAAGCGTTCAGAATGCCAGAAGTGTAATGAGATGTAATTATACATGTAAGTGTAAATGTAAGTATAATAATTTGTTTTTAATGCAAAACTTCACACTGTAGAGTATTGGCTGTGAAGATGAAGTTGCTTTCTTTTATACCTTTGTAAATTAAGAGGAAGACATACCCCTAAGCCTGCCCAGTGTCCTTGTCTTTATTTGAGTTAAACAACCAACAGCACAGAATGCTTGTGACAATATATCTTGTGAATCAACCAAAGCAAAACAATTTTGTGAGACTTGCATTGCTTCAAATGAACCAGCATGTAGATGACCTGACCTACCGCTGCTGTTATGCCACACTGCTGCCATCCTCTCTTCTCTAGATAATTCTTAAACAAAGAATTATTAAACCCCCAAATCTTAAATAATGATTTGGGTTTGGCCTTGCTTGTGGGAGATGAAATGCTTTCTTGGTGGGCTCACTGTGACAGTGGAGGTCAGGAGTGCCCTGGGTTTATTTTGTATGTGCTCCTGAGCTGGGTTGTGCCTGGTGTAGGTGTTTTGCAGGTTTCCCACCGTGACACATCTTTGGCAGCTTTCTGGAGTGGTTGGTTTATGCCACCTGAAGCGTTATTTCATTGTAGTGTGGGTATTGTTTTCTTGTTTTTCAGACTTCTTAAATAACACACTCTTTATGTCTGGCTCTTCAGATGAGACTGAAGGGTTTTTGTGACGTTGAGGGAGCACTCTGCTTGCCAGATAATTTGTTGTTATGATGTTTTGCTATTTCTTGCACCCTGTGGGGTGCTTTGGCACGTTGTTGTATCCTTTTCCATCAGCCCATCATTTCCAGGTTGCTGCGTAAGCTGTGGCATATCCCTGTATAATCAGACTTTATCTGAAGAGGCTGTCGAGGGTTGAAATCTGTGTGTTGAATTTTGGAAGGTCTTCTAAATGGATTTTTCTGGCTTTAGTTTTAGAATTGGGACATACTTGGTCTTTGAGGGGATGTGAAAGGCCTTATGTCATTATAATTATTATTACTGTTCAAGGATTATTTCCAAATAATAGGTAAGGGATGATTTCTACAAGGTTTTGTGCAGACAGAAAAAGTAGGGGGTTTGAGGCAAAGAATGATGGCTTTAAAAGGACAGTCACAAAGCCATAGCACTTGGAGTAACCTAGGAAAAGCTGCTGTGTATCTGTCTTCAAATACTGGTTTGTAGTTCAAACACTTAGGCCATTGTCTTGGTGATGCCATGAAAATATATTCTGAAATCGAAGTGTATTTGTATCTGTTTCACATTTCATTATGGAGGAAGGAAAAAAAGTGAGAAATTTGCTCTTGGATAAGAAGCTGTCTCTGCTGATGACAGTGAATAATTCACGGAGGAGAAGGAATGAAAGGTTATGAGATTTATTCTGATGTGCAGCTGTAGGCAATGTCTATACAACATACCTGGTGTTCTTTCTTAGACCTTGTAGCTCAATACAAAAGTCAGAATGATGTTTCTTGGACTTCTCAAAGCAGCAGAATTAAAAAACGTGACCCCTAATCCTTTCTTTTATAGAAGGTATCACCCTTGACCACCTAATCATAAATTACTCAGTGTTAGATGTACGTTGATCACTACCTTATATTGTGCATATAGTTTAAAGGAGGCTTGGAGGCTTTGTTTAACCAATTATTTCAAATAAAGTCTGGCTTACTTAGGAATCTTGTCCCATTTAAGGAAGGTCACCCATGGCCACCAAATTTCCTGTTTGCTCTTTCACACTTCGTTTTGATTTTAGTCACTGAAAATTTTCTGGTTCTAGAACAACTGAAAACTTCAGAATAGAGTTGCCTGCCTTGTAGGAATGAATTTTGGCATGAAATAGAAGTGATACAAATAGTTCTTCTCTTTCCTTGGACTTTTCTCTGCTTACCCTACTTGAGAGCTGGCAGTGCAAAGTGTGGCGTGTTTAAGCATTTTTGAGGGGAAAACGTTTTAGCCTCAGAAGTCTGTATTGGTGACTTACCTGAATGTGTCTTTCACAAATGATATGAAGCAAATGAAACTGTTGTGTTGGCATTCACGTTCTCCAGTCAGAGGCAAGAGGATGAGAATTCACAGTTCCACTTAGGAGGTCTGCTGGCTGTTGATGATTAAAAAAAAAACAACCATACAGAATTTCCTTTTTTTAAATCTGCATCTTCAATAGCTAAGTAAAAGAAACAAGTAGTTATAGAGAATTTTTGTCTGTCTCGGTTCTAACAGCATGTTTTTAACTGAATAAAGTTTACTATTACTTACCCATGTTCTAAAACTCAAGTTTGCAGGTGTGGAAGTGCTTGGAAGTGTGTCCTCAGAAGGAGTCACACATCTGGACTTATTTAGTCAGGCTGCACAGTGGGAGTTGGTAGGATATGACTAGTGCAGGCAAAACTATAGTCAAGCCTCAATAAATTTGACTTGAATCCTTTGCAAGCCTTTCCCTTCTACCTGGCCCAAAAACTTGTATGAACCTGGATTTTTATCTCATCTCATCTTTCTTCCCCACCCTGAACCACAAACCCCCACTACACTCGATGTCAGCTCTGAATTTGGAATCTGTGCACAGGAGGAGAAGGTTTTTTGTGATACCATTAAAAAGGTGCATTTTTAAATTGCAAAAATGTGATATGGTGGCTGCTGGAAGGAACCAGGTACCCTGTGAAGGGTCAGGGAGTATTCCTGGGGAGTCTTTTTGACAGAGTAAATCAACTCTTGACAGAGCTTAAAACTCAGTTTTCTGAGAACATTGTAGCTAATGGTAAAACTGGGAGAAGTACACACACACCTGCCAAACCTTACCCAAGCGTTGGGTTGTATTTGCAGTAAATAAGCCATTATCTGCAGGTATTCTGTAAGAGCTGCAGACATATAACTCTGAGCTCTGTAGCTTGTGTGCAGAACTAATCCATACCATTTGAGCTTGGAATGGCACATTTGACACCTAGTGAGTATTTTAACAGCCTGCTGCTGGGTCTTTGACAAACAAGTTCCACGGATGGTTAATATTTTCAGAGAATCAATGCCTGTTCACAGCTGGTTTATAGCCAAAAATGTGGTATAGGTTGTGATTAATTTTCTCTCTGAAATGTTGTCATGTCTCTGGTCATTCCACTCATCATTACCGTCACATTTGACTGAACTGAAAAACAAAATGGTCAGCTATGAAGATTTTAGTTTTAAATTTAAAGGCCAGAGAGCAGGTCATGAAGTTATCCTGGGTACTTTTGAGCTTCCCTTCTTCTATGAAAGCAACAGAAAACAACGTGTTTGTCAGGTCTGGGGGGGGGTGGTGAGCCTACTTGAAGGAATCCTGGATATTTGTGACAAAATCCCTGTGTCAGATGTCTGTAAGTGCCAAGGTCATTCTGCTGTTGGCAAATTTTAATGTTTTAAAGAACCTCCAAGGCTTTTGTGGAAAGTGAAGCCATCTTGCATCAGCTAGAGAACTGAAAGTACCTGGATTTTACTTAGTGGCTGGGAGTTACTTGGAGTTTGAATGTGCTACCAGCCCACTGGGTTCCCCAGAGCAGGGACAGATTTGCTCGTGTCTCACGGAGGTGCTGACCTAGGCAGAAGGAACCTCCTGTAAGGTCCTGGGTGGGTATGTTGAAGTATGTACATGTGGAAGGGTGTGAGATATTTGAGGCTGGGGGATATTCCACAGATGTGTATGTGTGAGTGTGTCTGTAATATGTACATATGTTCTGAGGTGCTGGGTCAGCCAGCTTCTGCTCCGTTTTCCTTTCGTTCAAATAGTTGTGTTATTGAGTAACCTTCAATTTCTGAAAAAAACCCTTACTTTTTATCCCAGACTTTCACTCCTGTTGTTAAATCTCGACACATAATTTTAAGGAGGAAGTTTTCCCCATCTTTAGATACGGAACTGGAATTCAGTATAACTGGATTTGTTTTTGTTGTTACTGAAGCATGCCCTTAAGTCTGTGAACTCCAGCTTTTCATCTGAGAAAAGGTGACCATGATACATAAATGGTCTCTCTGAATGCATCTTGGAATGTTTTACACAAGAAGCACCTCAGAGTAATCTTTTCCTATATGTAAACTTTTAAAATAAACTTCTACTAATAAGGCTGCTTTGTTTCACTCTGTTGTATTACTCTCTCAGTGCCTGGTGTTTCATTAGAGAGAAATGAAGCTGCAAACTAACAGAATGGTAGGTAAAATATCCCTGAAAAAGAGTAGGGCAAATTAATCTAAGTTGTATACCTGATCAATTTTGTGGACCTAAATCTTTGATCTTGTATAATCCCTTTTCATACCTTTCGCAGTCTAAATTTATTGTGCAGTTTCTGCTTGCATCCTTCTCTTGTGTTTTTAGTATTTCTTCTCAGCTTGAAAGCTCTTAAAAGACACATTAGACCAATATTGTGTATTTTTTTTCCTTTTACCTGCTTGCTTTGTCTTGTGGGTTGTTGTTCCCCTCCACCCCCCCACTGTCTGAAGAACGAAGATTGCTAAAGGCTGGAATGTCTGTAGGTGGGTAATTAAAAACAGTGGTCAAGAGAGCTCTTGGAAACTTGTTGGGTTACTTCTCTAAGTAGGATAATGAGGCACCATCGTTGCATGGAAGGAAAACTATCAACCCCCAAAACAGAAAAAACAACCCCAAACAACCCTGTTTCTGATGGTTTGAGGAGGCTGCATGTCCCCTTAGCATGTGGCTCTCTAGTATTGTCTGTCCATGAGAGAAGTGGTGAAGCTGGAGAAGCTGCCGCGCAGCCTGTGTTTGAGGATTGCTGCTTGGAGTTCAGCCTGGTGCACCACAGAGAGAAGATGAGCAAGGAGTTCTTCATGCTCGTGACCTCTGTTCCATATCTCTCAACTTGCATGGTCCAAATTAAGGTCTTCACTGTTATCTGCAGAAGATTTAAGTGATATAGGTTTCATTTACCTCGGGGATTACCACCTTGACACATCCAGCCCTTCTCCATCCTGCTACAGCAATTACAGCTCATGGAAAATAACTCTGGTTGCTGATCCCCAGGGTGTGGAACTCCTGGCATCTGGAGACAGCACATCTGGCGCTGGTCCTCAGAGGCAGAATTCAGCCAGCCTGAAGCTTACTGCGTGTGGGGAATGATGCAAGTGACTTGTTTGCTCTGAACAATGGCTATGGGATCTTTGTGAGCATTGGCCTCTCGCCTGGTTGGGTTTATTTTGCCTTTTTTTTCCTCCTTCTGAGGAAGTCTGTGTGCAGTGAGGGAGGATGTGGAGTGCTGCAAGTTCTCGATACAGCTGACTCAGTCCTCCAACCCATAGTTGCTCATCAACGCTGGTGCTCTTACATGTGCAAAATACGTGTGTAAAAGCCACTGGGCCAGTCCAGAAGGCACTTGGTAGATGCAGCTAAAGGTTATGGTGTGCTGTCTTTGCTTTTCTGGTATCTAGGGTTCTGTGCAGTCGGTGTTGCAGGGACATGGAGGACGGTTTTTAAAGGAGAGGTACTACAGTGCTCAACTTTGAGGAATGTTCTTAGGAGCTCTTAGTATCACCCTCCTTTTACAGATTATTGGGCTTTTATAGGGAAACAAAACTTCCTTTGTTTGAGATAGAATATGAATTCAATACTTCAGAGCTATTCCACAATTACTTCCCCAAGGCTGCTTATATTTTGGAATGGTTTTCCCACAAAGATCTGTTCTGGAATACTGTTTTCTAGTCCTTTGTCAGTCTTAATCGTGGAGCTCATTTTGTGCTGGAGGGTTTGAGGCTCCTATTATTGCATCTGAGCATCTGCTGGTCACATCTTGGTAGAAACTGATTCGTTATCATGTTTTTTTGTAACATGGCACTTGCCCATAGGCTTGTGACAGCCTGTTAGGACCTTCTTGTCCACAAATGCTAGTTTCTGAGGGTGGGTGCCTTCTTTTAGGTATTTCTTCTCTTAATGTATTGCCAAAAGCCTGTGGAACGTTTCAGGTTGTGAGGCAAGAGTGTCTTCCAGACACATTTTTGATACTTGAGGGTAGAGCCAGAGGTAGGTGTGAGGGCTTGTTTGAATGGACAGCAGGAAAGGTGGTGATTTGCTTGGGAGCCCACAGTGTAGGACAGGTGCACTCACGCCACTTTACTAGTATGGGGTAGGTTTTTGTTCTTTTACCTGTAAATTCTGCTGTTCTCTTTAAATTACTGCTCAATTTTCCAGCTGTTTAGTTTCTTGGCCATTAATTGGGAGGAAGCTGCTTTAAACTTTCTTTCCTATGCTTATTTTGAGATTCTAGCAGCAGGGTTTTTTTTAAATTGGTGTTCTTTTTATGAAGAAAATCTGGGTCTGTGATGGTAACTAAACCGACGTGGAGTCTCTCTTCCCTGCTCTGACTGTCGTTGGTTGCAAAACACTGTATTGACAGGACCTCATCGTTGGTTCAGGAGAGCTTCAGAGCAGTTGAGAGACTTCTCATGAGCACTGGTTCACAGCCTGTGCGTGGTTTCTGGAGGCTGGGGCATCAGGAGGCATGTGAAGAGGCTGCAGGGATAAAAATACAGCTTGTCAGCTGCCGCGCTCGGAGTTACAGCTGCATGCAATGCTTTCTCCTCTTTAACTTGCCTGCCTCTTCACTGGGAGGCAGAAGCAATGTACTGAATTCTCCACAAACCTCTCTTGTTTTCTCCAGGAACTAGTTTTGATAAGTTTGTTGGGTTTTGGTGTGTTTTGTTTTGTTTCCAACCAAAGTGTTTGTATGCAAGAATAGAGCAGAAAAGCACAGTGGGAGATGGGTGAGCGTTATGTGCACACACTTAGGACTGAAAAAAGAAACTTTAGCACCAGTTTGTTGTAAAGTCTGAACTAATACTGGCTGTTTATAAAAAGGAATGCACTTTGTGGGGTTATTTTCCTATTTAAACATCAGCAGGACGTTGGGAACAGATTACTCTGAGTATTTGAGTAATTTGTGTTTGCTTAGTGTGCTTGGCAACATTTCTTTCAATGAAAGCTTAACTTCTGAGCTCTCCAGGTTCAGTTTCAAATCTTTGGCCTTCATCAGGAAGGTAAGGTGGCTGGGGAAAAAAACCCACAAAGTTGGTGTGTGGTTTTTTTGCAGCTGTTGATGTGTGTGATGTCAGTTGTCAGATTGCTGTTGTTGATGTGGCCAGAAGTAAGTGTGGGTTATTATCTTTATTTAGAAAGACTTGGAATGGTAAATTATTCTGTCCTGTCATAAATATTGCTTATTCCTAAGAGGGTGATTTTTTGCTGGGATGATCCCAAAATGTTTAAAGATAGATCAGCTGAGCATGTGCCAAATGTCTGATCAGAGTTTCTGCTGGGTACCACGGATCTCCCAGCTCCAGTCCCACCTGTTGCACTGGCAGGGCAGTGATGGGCAAACTCCTCCCCAGGGTCTGAAGTGGTGTGAAGCTTTCCAGTTCTGACTCCTGTGAATTTGGGTTAAAAACCCCAAGAATTCCTGAAACTTGTCTGTCAGCAACCTCAAAGCACTTCTTTCTATACAGTTGTAAAACTGGCAGTAACAAAAAAGGCTTTATTTGAATAGTACAGTAAAGTTTACATGCAAACCCCAAATAGCCCTGAATTTAGTTTATCTGCAGCTTACTGTTTAGATTTTAATTTTTTTTCTTTTTTTCTTCCCCGGGGGCTGACTTGATTGACTTCAGTTGAATTCAACAACTGGCTCTCTTGTTGCTTCCTAAATCCTGGAGAGGTTCTTGCTCAGGGGTCGTGGTTTTTGGTGGTGGTTTGGTGTGTGTGGTTTTGTTTTGTTTTTTTTTGTTTTTTTTGGTTTGTGTGTTTTTTTTTTTTTTTTTTTTTTTTTTAAATTTGTTATAGTTTATTTTTAAACAATATTTATGCACAGACCACTGCAAATGAGGTTGCAGCATTATCATGCCATTAAGTGGACTTAGTAATTTCACTGTTCTAGAGTCCACTGGGAACAGGTTTGTAAGTAACAGTTTTGCTTTGAGCCTGAAGAAAAAGGATTTGTTTGTTACACCTGGTGTAGATTAGAAAGAGAATGTGTTTCTAAGGGAGTGTTTTGTCCACTGGTTTTAGTTTAAGCAGTGTCCAGCTTCCATACCATGCCCCATCCAGTGACAGCACAAAATGGTGTGGCCATATAGTGAACTAGGTTAGAGGATGGGGCTGAGGTAACCTTAGTTACCTTAGGTTTTGTGTGATGTCTTTTCCTTCCTCAGTTTTTGTTTTTAATTTTGTTTCCTCTCCCTCTGCTCATGTGATGAATAAATACCTGCATCAGTGAGAAGAAAAAGGCTGCTTTATGATATAGAGTAAAATATGATTTAAATCAATTTTTCTTTAGCCTAATAAAAATGCAGTACTGCAAGATCAAGGATTTGGTGGGTCTAACGTTCAGCTCTGAAGGAAGGGTAATGCCACAAGTTTCTGTGCGACTCAGATATTACACAGCTAATAATGTTTTGTTCTGTATCCTTTTTTTTTTTTTAATAAATCTAACCTCAGTGTTTTATTTTCTCAAGTCTTTAATTGTTTGTGCCACACCTCATTAGTGACAGGAATAACATCTTGGAGAGTCTTCTGAGCCACACAAAATTGGAGCATGTGTTCACATTTATAGAGTGATGTTGTAGAGGGTTAATTGTATGGATTAAGTGTTCTGCAGGAGTGAGTATGTTTTCTCCTTTGATGTTGTGCTGTTCTTTGGTGTCCTTGGACAATTATTGCATGAGATAAAGTTTTTAGTTTGAAAGCTTCAACTTAAGTAGCATTTAGAAATGTTTGTGTCATGGGATGTCAAGTGTTGTTACCTTATTAAGTGTGTGTATCTATCTACATATATAAAAGTGTGTGTGTGTAGATATGTATCTATATAAACATGCTCTGCATTCTGGGGTTTTATGAAGGAACCAACATAATGCTGTAACCAGTGGAGCACATTCTTGAGAGGTTTTAGATGCCCTAACTTCCTCCAAGTGGAACAGGAAAGTTGATGTTTTTCACATGTTGGTAAGAGAGGAAATAAAGCGTGTTTCAGAACCTCACAGTGCAGTGACTGAGGAGCAGTCCTGGGTGGGTGAGAACGACTTCTAGTTGGTGGTTCCTCAGTGGCTTTTCTCAATGAGTTGGTGGTTTATCTAGTTCCTGCTGCCTTGTCCACGTGTCGCAGTGTGCTGCTCTGCATTGTAGGTCACAGCAGAGGAGACAAAATACCCAAATTGTCCTCAGAAGTGAGTTACTTCCTGGCACAAGTGGGGTCTGTTGATGGCAGGATTGACCCGTGTTGTGTGTGGTAACTCATCACAGACTGGCATGAGCAGGACGTTCTGGATTTTAGGTCCCCTTATTAAAGGAGAAAGAAGTAATTTTTATTTGCATCTTCCGTAGTTAATCTCTGCTTTATCAAGCAAAATGAGCTCGTTAAAGGAGTTACCTGTTTCCGCTTCGTGCTACTGCTATTGTAATGTTCTTGTGCTTTTTGTAAGCAAAAAGTGAAGGTTGCCCTGACTCTGAGCAAGTGTTTAGCTACAGAACGAGGTGTTCACACGGTCTGGAAGTGAAGGGCTTCTGTCAGCTGGCTTTCAAGTTAGTGCTTCTGCGGTGTGGGTTTGTGTGGGGTTTTGTTGGTTGGCTTTTTTCTTTTAAAAAAAGTGCTTTTGTGGTCTGGTTCACATCTGGTTTTTGGAGAAGGTGGGCTTTGCCTCTCGTTTAACAATGCTCTGGTTGTTCAGCATTCTCTTTGAGACAGTGCTTCAAAGGCTAGGTGGATGCAGGCACCATGCTCAATTTTCTTGCAATTCACTACCGAAATTTAAGGTGTCATCTTTTTGTTTGTTTAAATTATTCATGTGAAACTTACATTTAGGGCAAAATATATGCTTTTTTTTTTAAGCATGACCCCTATGCTTTGTAGGAAAAGAGCCTTCCCCCTGCATGTAAATGTGGGTTAAATCAGGTTCATAGAAAACAAAACAAAAACAAAACAAAACAAAAACAAACAAACAAAACAACAACAACAAAAAAAACAAACAAACAAACAAAAAAAACACCAAACCAACAAACAAAGTGGAGCGCAAACCAAAAAACCCAAACACCTGGTTATGGTTCTACTTAGCACATTGGACTCTTGTCTTGGCTCTGCCATAGACTGCATGTCTTGGCCCTGGGCAAGACTCTTAATCCTGGTCTTCTATGGGCTTCCTTTCGTTCTTTGCCTTTTGTGTCTAGACAGCAGGTTCTTCACACGTGACAGCCCTTCACAGTGAGTCCATGTTCATGTTGTATAATTCTTGTGTGGTGTTTTTTGTTGGTGTTCCCCCCAGTGTAGTTCCTTTGTAGGGAACAGATTGACTTTCTTCTAATTTTGGAGCCACTTTACAGCGAACTTGAAGTTTTTTAGACGTTCATTTCCTTTCTTGTTTGGGAAAGGCAGATACGTGTTGGGTTATAACAATAGTTGGGCTTGGCTGTTTATACAGGTGGGGGAACCATGGGCAGAAGAAAACAGAAGAATTAAATCTCAGAATGAGCTGAGAAGAAAAAAAATACGTATTTTTGCTTCAACCTGCTGCTGAAGTGGAGGTGCACAGTATTTTTCTAGTTTCTGCCCTACTTTGTTTCTGCAGGATGAGAGTATTTGACAGTCTGGTGGCAGCTTCTCTTCTGTGTGCATTGCAGACAGTTAATTTCTTATGCCAGTGGGATGATGTAGAGACTCACTTGAAAATTTCAAGAGGTAAATAAGCCTAACTTGAAAAATAAAAGATGAGCAATGATTTGTTGTAGCTCTGCATGAAAATATTTTGAAGTCCTGCAAGTCTGCAACCAGACAATATTCTGGCCTCAGCTGAGCTGTGCAGAGAAGTCGCTCTAGTACTTTTATTTTATCTAGTTGCCTTTATAAACTGGGATCCTTTCGACAGCATCAGCTGAAGGGAAGCAACTCTGTGTGCAGTCATGCTGGCAGATTTCAGGGCACCAAAATGTCTGTGCGGTTGTAGGAGGGATGAGGAGCAACATGCAGAGTATGAGGGACGGGGAGCAACACACAGGTAGGCTGGAACGGGGGGAGGGAGGGAGGAGAAACCAATTCAACCAGACTCAGCTTCAGGTGGAACAAAACACATCTGACCAAGCCCAATACGAAGGTCACATTTAAATCAAGATCCCTCCTGTGTGGCTGGAGCTCCGTTTGCACAGAGGTTATGGTTTGGCCTGGAATATTGTGTCTGTCAGGGGAGTATGTCCCCTGGGCTGCCCTGGGAGTGTGGGGAACCCCTCCAGCAGCTCTGCCTCTTGCAGTTGTACAGCCTTCCCTCAGTGCAGAGCACAGCAGCATTGCTTCCTCAGTATTCTTTAGCCTCCTTTTTGGACCTCTACTACTGATTACATATCACACTATCACATACATCTGTATCACACAGTTCTGCAAACACCAGAATTCCACAGACGCTGGGGAGAGTGAGCAGGTAATAACCACGAGATTGTACAGAGCAGTAATTAGCTGCAAAGACAGCAGGACCAAAAATGTTAAACAGGTCCTATGGAACTCATCTTTAAGGCCCCAAATTTCCATTATCTCTCAGATTTTCTTCGTTTTTAAATAGTTATGTAGACTCAAAACCTCTTGCAGGAAAGCAAATGCGGCATTCTGGGGCTGAACTCCAAAACACATTTCCCTTTTTTCACACACGAACTACCAGCCTATAGAAACAGGTGCAAGGAGACAGATGCAGTCTGCTTTCTTCTGTATATTGCCAGTGCAGGTCCAAGTGTGGAAAGCCTCTTTTATTCTGGAGATGTGGAAGTGACAACTGTGTTTTTTTCTGTAACTGTCCTTAAATTCCACCTTTTGGAGGGAGAAGTAGCATGGATGATTAGTGTAGGTTTCCTCAGCTAGGCATGCGTTTGTACTTCGTTGTGCTCTGTCAGGGACACTGCACATTTAGGTAAAGGCAGGAACAATTTCTGCCAGTTTGTGATCTTCACTGATTTGCAGTACAGCAGAACTGTGAGTGAGCCACACGCTTCTCCTTTTTAAAGGGAAAATGATTGCATGGGGGAAAACATCACTTAAACTCTTCTGTCCAGCAGTGACAATACCACTAAATTTTAGTCTGGTACTAAGAGCCCTTGGGACTCCATGTTGAAGTAAATGTAGTCACCAGTGGAGACCTTACCAAAAGTTTTTGGACACAGGGATAAGAATGCATCACAGTTCCAGATGGTGGCTGCCAGGTAAATGATAACAGAACGTGGGCTGCCCTCCAAAGCAGGAATATCACCAGTTAATGAGCAGTGTTCACTGACCTACCTTACTGGGAGCAGTTTGAGCTGACCATGCTCTTCACAAGTCCGTGAGCAGCACTGCCACTGGAGATAGTGCTGGTGTGGGCTTGGGTTGGCAGCAGGGCACAGGCATGCCCCAGGGAGCGCAGGATCCCGCTCCATCATGCCCATAGAAACCATGCACCATGACCAGGGTGTCTGAGGGGGTGGAGCGGGTCCAGAGAAGGGCAGCAAAGCTGGTGGGGGGCCTGGGGAACGTGGCTTGTGAGGAACCTGGGATTGTTTAGCCTGGCGAAGAGGAGGCTGAGGGGAGATCTTACTGTGCTCTGTAACTCCCTGAAAGGAGGGTGGGGTGAGGTGGCTGTTGGTTTCTTCTCCCAGGTTACTAGCCATAGGACAAGAGGACAGTGGCTTCAGTTGCACCGGGGGGGGGTTGGGTTGGACATAACAGGGGAGGTTTGGATTGGTTATGAGGAAGAATTTCTCTCTTGGCAGAGTGGTGAGACATTGGCCCAGGCTGCCTAGGGAGGTGCTGGAGTCCCCAGCCCTGGAGGGGCTCAAAAACCGTGTGGACGTGGCACTTGGGGCCATGGTTTAGTGGTCATGGTAGTGTTGAGTTGGTGGTTGGACTTGATGATCTTGGAGCTCTTTTCAACCTTAATTGTTCTATGATTCTGTGACCAGTGGCACATGAAATCAAGTTACTAGAACAGCTATGTTCAGTAGTGTTGTGACACCTCTTTAACACTTCCCTTCCGACCTTGGAAGATTTGAACCCGACTCAATTTGTAATATACAATGACAATTTTAACCCCAAAATAAAGCAAGTAACTTTTTTTTTTTCTGACCCTTGGCTGACTTTTGACCAAAAAAATGGTAGAAAAGTTAGTGAAATCCTGAACGTGTTCTCTCTTCCAGCATATCCATGGTTTTTGAACAGATGTTTGATTAAAAGCTGAGTTATCAGAAGCCCAGTGTCTTTGCCCCCACAATACTGAAAGACAGATTTATAGAAGAAGAATAGTAAAGAGAGCAGAAAATTTTCTTTTGTGTAGTTCCGGCAGGACAAACACTGACCTTAGAGAGACAAAAGGAGACATAAGGAATGAATTTAGTTTAATCAATGTTCTTGGCTCAAGCAGAATCATCTCCAGCAAGGAGTGATTTAAAAAGCTTGGAGCAGATTTCTGTGTTTATTTGCTACATTAGAGGAGGCAAATGAAGTATTTTCAGCAATATAAATACAAGCACAGTGCTACAGATTTCATTATTTTAAATAATCCTTCTCACCTCATCTTCTTTTTGCTCTTCTTCCTAATAAGCTCTCACAAAACCAAAATCTTGAGTATTTCATTGGAAGACAAGAGACTTGCTGAAAAATCACAAGTCCTGTCCACATCTGGGCACTAGAAACTTGTCTCAACTTCACACCCTGTAAAGCCCAGTATCACATGGCAGATTCCTTTCAACAAGATAGTTTTATTTGGGAAGATTTTGAACTGTTTGAAGAAAACCGCATCATAGTGTAGAACCTACGTTTGGGTCTTCCACATCTGACTTGGCTGCACTCTTGTTCCAGCGAATAACATCTGCCAGCATCCAAATCCAGCACATGCTATTTCTTAGTTGCTTTCTGTATTTTACAAACATATTACATTTTCAAGGGCACATATCGTATATTTGTTGGAGATAGAAGGAAAATGTCTTTTTCCAGCTTTCTTAAGATTTGTGTCTTTTGGAATTAACATCTGGAACTGGAACTAGAAATTGGAAACTATTCAGATCAGAAACAAGCATACCTTTGTCAGGCTTATGTTTGTTCAAGTCCTGTAGAAAATTTGCAAGCCAAATTTTCCAAATTATGTATAACCATTATTTTATCCATTACAAGTTTGGAACCGTCATTGCTGCATAATGTACTATTATTGGCCAGACAGCTGTTTGCCAAACCAAAGAGGAATAAAAAAAAAACTGGAGAAAAAAAAAAAAAGGCAAAAAAACTAGAAAAGAACCTTGCTCCCATTGGCATCCAGAACCTAAAAACGGCACACTGCAGGGTGTTTTTTCTATTCATGGATTGACCTGAACTGTTACAAAAAAAAAGTCGTGTTCAGATGTTGAAGGAATTCACCCCTTTGTCTGTGTTCTTCTAAACTAGTTTATGCAGAAGCAGGAAAATTCTTCAGTTTCCTCTGCACTTTTAGAACTCTTACTGAGCATAACATGGGGGAGGGGAAAATCTGTACCTACTGCATTTAAAATAACAAAATTATTGCCATATATTCTGCTTCACAGAATGTGAAATGTCTGAGTATGTTTTTGTCCTGCCACATCCCCTATCCCTATTTTTAAGCACTGTCTTTGCACTTGCACATTTTGGCAAAGCCCGACAGCAGTACCATGCAGGAGACTACTTCAGTGCCACTTCTGCTCATGCTGAAATGAGAAAATACCAGGAATCTCAATGGACAGGCTGTGTCCAATTTTTGTGGGTACAAGCAAAGTGCCATATTAATTCTCCCAAAGCAAATGGTCACGAGTCAGCTGACAGATAGTCCAGTGTGGTTTGGGTATGGTAAACACTGTTCTGGAATTGAAACTTATGTCCTATGGTTTTAGACAAAATACAAATTTATACTCTAAAGAATCCTTAATCAAAACAGGAAACCTTCACACTGACAGGACAGTGGAAGTGTTCTCTGTTACAGAGGCAGGGCAAGGGGAGTGATAGTTGAACATCGTTGAACATCCACAGTCTGGTAGAGTTCCTTCTGCCACGTTCCTTCCCAGTACTGTCACCCCATGAGCATCCATTCCTAACTCAGCTCTCTGGGTCCAACAGAGAAGCAGAACTGAAGTTCATGCACAGTGCACCACCTTGCCAAGAGGTGGGATGGGCTCTGCCAGCCCCGTGCACACCCGCGCCGCTACTGACGGCAACTGGAAGCCATTCGTTTCTGAAGTTCCATGTCCAGATAGGTCGATGCAAACATGCTGTCTGAGCAGGCAATAAACAGTTGTGTTTCAGCTAGCCAGCCAAGATGTACAGTGGGCTGAGGAGAGAGGCGAGGTAGATGTTCTTTAGTATCTAAACACTACAGATAACACAGGTCTGAGTTTCCATTTAGCAAACGCTTCGTAGCGTTGCTGGTGTATTCTCATGAAGGCCATGGACCTGCCCGTGATGTGAAGATGCTTACCATAAGCAACTGTGTTTTTATGGTGTTATCTTCTCGATGTCTTGCTGAGTGACTTGCCTCAGAACATTGTCCTCAGAGACTAATGAACTGAGCTTCTAGCTGTGGTGGGGTCACTGCAGCCATTTGTGTGAAGAGTGCTCTAAAGCAACACTCCTCTTCCCTCAGGCCAAATAAGCTGTCATTAAAGATTGCCCATACCACTAGTGCTTTGGACCCAGGGTTACAAAGTGTAAGTGCTTACAGCATCTTTCACTCTTGTGGCTGGCAGCACGAAGACCATAGCTTTGCCTAGCTGGAGGAGGTGAACACACAGTGCTGCAGCCCTGACAGATCTGGAGAAGTTTGCCCATCATGTCTGAAGACAGCAGCTGGTGAGTGAGGTCTGTGGCAGCCTCCCTTATATCACACTGCTCTTAATTTAATGCAGAGGGGATTTGGAAGCAGGCTGAGATGTGGGTCAGTAGATCACCCAAGCGTGGATGGATCTCCCTCTTTGATCCAGTTCCTCCCTTTGGACACAGTGCTGGACTCACACATCCCAGCACAGACCTGTGAGGTACTGCTGCCTGGTTTTCTTAAAAAGTGGGAAAGTTTTCACCTTCCTTGTGGGATTTGATTTACTCTCTACATTTAGACTGGGATTTTCAGTGGACCGTGGGAGCTTTGGCCATCATTGCTTAAGTTTGATGGAAGTTGTCTGTTTAACTGTCCTTGGAGATCAGTGCAGGTTCTAATCTCCAACCAGCATCAAACTCAAAACTTGACTTTTTGGACTGGAGGATGCTCAGTTTAACAGTCATTTCCAAAACACTAGTTTTCAAATCTTGTTGCTGCCTGTCTGGAGCCCAAAATGCTCTAATCCACAACAGACAGTATATTTGCATTTAAGCTGTTGTGTGCATTGTGTTTCTTGAGTAGCAGATTGCCTCAATATCCTCAGAAGAATAAGCAAATTGTTGTGAACAGTATACTTCTGCTTTTGGGAGAATCCCACATATATTTTAAGCCCTGTAAAATGCTTGGGTGAGAACCTGAGGTCAGGAAGAGGTGGGGGTTCAGGCTGCAGAGATGTTATCTGTTTAGCATTAGCTAGTCAGGATTGCATGAGGCTGTAGTCCTCAACTGTTTGGCTGAACACCAGTTGTGCATTGCACAGGGAGAGATTGCCAGGAGCCAGTTTTGCAATAATGTTTAGAAATGTCCTCTGACAAACCAGACCAGATGAAAATTGCTTTATGCTCTAGTGAATCTGTGTTGTTCTCTAAATAAAACAGTTAAAGTGCTTGTGAGTCTTATCTAATGAGTATCTCAGCAGCTTGATGCAGGCTGATATTCTGGTTTTTGCTCAGTTTTTCAGTGGATCTGTGAGGACGTTCTGAGTGCTGCTTGGTGGTCCGTGTGGCGCTGGCTGCTCGCGTGGACTTGGCTCTCTGCCTTGCCAGCTGTTCAGCAGTGCTGGAAGCAGATGAAGTGTGCTGTTCCATGTAACCCCTTTCAGTGTGTGCTGCAGGGGCAGCAGGGACAGTGAGAGCCGCTGCCTTGTGCGGCGGGAGGGGAGCTCACGTGGCATGCTGATGGGTGGTCTGGGGGAGAAGACAGCAGGGTTTGAGGAACCCTCCTGCATAACGTGTCCGTAGAAGAGTGATCCTGACCACACAGAGGCTGCTTCCAGCCTCTGCAGAGAGCAAAGGGCACTCTGTTACGCACACTTGAATCCAACCATTTGGCTTTTCTGGTGTGTAAAGACTTTCACTTGAAGTAAGTAATATAACCAGAAACAGGACAGAATAATAATGATCAAGTTCAGAGTGTGTTCTCAGAGAGTTTGAAAACATTTTATTGCCATTCTGGGCAATCTGAACAAATAACTGAGTTTCATAATTTGTATAAAGCACCTTTGCTAGACTTCTTCAGAGCACGTTCTTCAGCGAAATCCTTTGACATCTCTTGACTAAGGGCAGTGAACTAATTCAGGCCAATGGAGATGAAATGGTATATAATCAGTGCTGTATTTTGTTGTTACTGCTAACATTATTATTTAAAAACTGAAGGCTGCCAAACAAAACCATCAGCCTGAAGTAAATCTCTTGTCTTCCTAAACCCCTGTCATTACTCGGGGGGGGGGGGGGCCCCTGTCAGTACTCGGGGGGGGGGGAGCCCTATACAATCCAGAAAATAAAACAAGATCTTCCCAAAATGTACTGCTTGTTTATAAAAAAAAAAATTAAAAGGTAGCTAGTAGTCTATCTAACAATACTTTCAAGTTCGCATTTGATAAATTCATTAAACTCACATGCATCAGGAGGGGGCCAGGAACAGTGATCTGAGTATTATGTTACTGGGAGAGTTTTTAAAAACGTTTTGTGTAAACCCAAGGATAAACAGAAGCAACCCCACACCCTTGTAATCCAGATTTTCAGTGAAATGGTATGGAGAGTTCAGTCCACTGAAGTCTTTTTTTTTTTATCTTTTGTTTCAAGACACACAGATGAAACTCCTTCACTGAGGCAGGAATTTACTGTGCAAAAGCCATACCTGGGGAATGTCTGTCCAACTGCTGTTGAAAATCACCAATTCCAAACAATTCTGCAGCTTCTGTAGTGTGCTGCAGTAGCTTCAGAGCATGTTTCTTTCTGTGTCTTCTCTGCAATCCCTTCCCCATCAATGAAAAAACCAAAGTCTAACCTCATCTAATTTTTCACGTGACCCTTTTGCCAGTGAAAAATGAATGAATGAATGATCTTCAGCCTCTCAAAAAAGCCTTTACTGGTTGGACTGTTGTTTTACTCTCCTTTATCTCACTGTCAGAAATGAAAAGCTGAGTGCATCATGGAGCCTTCTGCAGGAAGATGTTCAAGTGCCTTGCTCAAGCATGAGTCAGCTTCATGGCAGCCCTTTGAGATAATTAACAGCAAAAGGAAAGGTATTTTTTTGTAGCTTGTGGGATGATTTGTAGAACTAATCATTGGACTGAAGCACCTGTTCAGGTTCACTAAGGTGGGTCTGTGTGGGAGTGAGATGGAGGAGCCCTGATTTTTTTTTAGTCCTGCACTCAACAAACTGCTACCACCTACCTCTGTGTTGCATCAAGAATATTCTATAATTCAGTAATTACACTGGGAATTCACCTTATCTGCAATAGGGTTTTGAGGGTGAAAGCAGTAGCCTGCTATTCTTTGGAGGACTGTACCTGGCAAGTTAAAACTCGGGCTGGGTAGATGCAGTTGTGCAGGAAGATCAACGTGTGATCTGTCTTTTGAAGATAGTCATTTCAGATTCTCAGCAGCAGCTGCCAGCGAAAAGGACCAGGGTCCAGAATGCAGAAATTAGAGTATTTAAGAAAGAAGCTTCCCCTTTCCCCCCCAATAAATATATAACAGTTAAGTTAAAGTAAAAGGAACTTTGGTGTATCTGTGGGATTTGTACATACCATACTCCAATCTTACCTAGCGTGATGTCAGACTGGGTATTTTAGTTGTGCTTGATTTTTAGGGGACAGGGTGGGCAAAACTTTGTTACCTTCCTTTCTCTTCCATGCCCGAGTCTGTCTTGTCTCCTCTTTACCTTAGTTCCTATGTCTTTATGGCTCCTGCAGTGACTGTGTCCTGGGGTGCGAACTTATGCTGCCACCAGCTGCTCTCTCCTTGAGCTAAGCCATGAAAAATAGGGATAATGCCCCAAAGGGTGACAGCATGTGGAATAACTTCCTTCCCTAAATGTTTGGAAGGAGCCTTATGCTACACATCAAAGGTCTAATCCTCCTTCTACTCCAGAAGAGTCAGAGCTGGACAAGCAGGATCACTTTGTGCTGTGGGAACTGGTTCCTCCGATTAATTTGTGGCTGCTAGGACCTTACCTGTGTGGTGGTGTTTCTGCACGAGAGCTCTTTTTAAGTACAGAAAGTTGGTTCTCTCTTATTCCATATCCTGTCTTAGAGTTTCCATAAGGCTGTACAGCCTTGGGTGCCAAAGTTTTGACACAGTTGTTCTTCACCGTGCCCACGGCGGGGGTGGGGTGTGTGTTTTTGTTCCTCGGTAATGAATGTTTTTGTGGTTTGGGACATTGCTGCAAGAATTACATGCTATTCTCTCTGTCCGGCAGCACAGATGGCTTAACCACAGAGGTCCCCTATGCATTTGTCCTGTTAAGAGTTGAAATAATATTTAAAATATAAGTTGTTGCACATACTGTAATTTTGGATGGCTATTTTAGCTTGTATGCTTATTAAAATGAGATCTTCATTTTATGTTGTCTACCAGGCTCCCAAGATCCTCGGTCACTTGTCTTAAAAGCACAGTTAAACCTTTCCATGACCTTTAGCCTAGTTAACTGGTTTCAGAATTAAGGAAGGCTTTTCTCCTGGGCTATACATAGGGGGTTTGGTGCTTTCGAGACTAGGAGTCGTGTGCATGCCCTTGTGTTCGCGTGCCTCTCTGCTTGGGCTTTAAGGGGAAGGAGACAATGTAGGCATGTTGACAAGTATGAAGCAGTAGCATAAATCTGACTTCTTAAAACTCTGTTGCTCAGCTTGTCTTAGAACTGTTGCAGCTTTACAGCTAACCAGCAACTGATGACAAATGCTCTGTTGATGATAATTCATGATCATCTTAGTCTTCACATGTAAATGAGTTGAGCCCTGTCAAACTGGTTGTCAGAACTATTACTGAAACCACTAGCAGAGATCATGTAGGGCAGTTTCCAGTTGTTTGTCCCATGTCACCTCGCTGAGGCTAACGAGTGCCCCTGAAGCACTTCAATAGAATTTAAGTGCTTTAGATGGGATTGGTGCAATTAAAACAGCCAATGAAAGTTGGTGGCTGAATTCAGAAGCAGCACACTGGCCTGCTCTCTTGGAAGGTGGTTACAGCTAGGCAGGAGACTTGCCATACTTCATAGAGTCTATGTTTTAACACGGACAGGTGGAAGACAGAAGAAAAAGAAAGATCATTACTGCCTTTTTATGCATGGTGAAGTACCCAGGAGTTAAAACTTCAGTACATTGAAAAAAAATCTTTTTTTGTATTACTTATGAATGTAATAGAGATGGTGGTAAGGGAACTACAGTAGATGTGCTAAAACTTCTGTCATTTGTAGTGGTCAACCAAATGAATTGTATATAAAGTGTACAATCCTCTAGTTTGATATTATGTCTGCACAGGACAGGTGCAGGTAAAGCAATTCGAATTCAGTAATTAAATACAGACAAGGAACAGAAGATTTGCCAAGAGCAAAGCTGGAAATTATGCCCATGCTTAATTCCTAACTAGCTCGATCAGGAATGTTCCCTTTCTCCAGGTAACAGCCTGGTGAGAAGCTCTAGTTCCACACTGCTGTGTGGTAAGCCTCTGTGTAGATAGCTCTATTATAGTCAAGGGTGTGTTTTCCAGTTGGCAGAAAACCACTGGAAAATTGGTGGGTGTCTGAATAGAAATAATATGTCTTTCTAGAATGAAGTATTGTTGATCAAGTACTGCATGATCCAAATGAGATTATAGAATTGCTGCAAGAAGTCTGTAACTTTCTACAGTTCAGGCTGTTGTCTGTTTAGATTTTGTTTGATAATTTGTGGGATTTCAGGGTCTTTTTTTTTTTTTTTTGCTTTATCAAAGGTTTGTGAACTCCAGCTATGTACAGAGATTTCAAATACTGCCTATTATGGGAAAAAAAATGAACTGTTCTAATTTTACTGGAAAGGAATAAAGGGCTGGGGTTTTTTTTTCTTCTTTTTTTTTTTTTTTTTTCTAAGTGCTTGAAAATGTTGTCCTTTCAGTTGCATGGTAATAGGCTGGATATAAACAGTTTGTCCTCCACATTCATCATTCATCCTGTTACTGTTTATTCTTTTCCCTTTTCAAAATAGAAGCTGGTGCTTCCCCTTTCAAGCAATTTGCACTTGTGGGGAGCATGGCTGATCAAAATTGAGCATAAAACTAAGAGTTCCTTTGAGAGTCTCCTACCTTTCTACCATGGAATAACTTATCAAGCAAGGATCTTTTTGTTATGTAATGGATAAGCTTGTTTGAGGATCAAGAGAAATCAAAGTTGTTGCTGGTGTTTTTGAGTCTCCCTGTTCTGTGCATCCCTTTCCTCAGACGTGGCTGTTAAACTGGCCTTCCAGTTTGCCTTGTCAAGAGTTATGCAGCAAAGA
Source organism: Merops nubicus (assembly GCF_000691845.1). Taxonomy (NCBI): domain Eukaryota; kingdom Metazoa; phylum Chordata; class Aves; order Coraciiformes; family Meropidae; genus Merops; species Merops nubicus. The sequence goes on from NW_008627650.1 coordinate 27,133, forward strand.
GGTACACGCACCAAGGATAAGAGTGTCCTCTGGACCTTCAAGCCCAGTTTGGGGTTGAGAAGGCAGCATGATTGGTCTGCACGTTCTTGGACATGAACCTTTAATCCTGCATATACGTGGGATTCAAGATAAACACACTTGCATCATGTGTTGGTAGGATGATCTTGAATCTGTAGGATGGTTTGTTGATGGCACAGCAGATCAATTTTTTTTGTCAGTTACATTTGTTTTGTTGCTTTTTAAGCTTGCTTTCTTTCTCATTCTAATGCCTTAAAAAACCTGTTCATTTTAATCACTTAGGGTACGGATGTGCCTTTTGAATTGCTAAGCTGTTGAGTTTTGCAATTCTGTGAAACTAAATGCTATGCAGCTAGTCTTCTAGAAAGGCATCTGCTTTCTTGGTTGCCTCTTTCAGATTTATTGCTTACTAACTGGGAAATGAGGATATTTGAAAAGTTCCGTGATGTCTTAGAGGTTATATTTAGTCAAAGCTGCAGAGTTACCAGAGCTAGTAACTTTGCCTGCTAGTGAGCCATCATGTTCTGACCTGATGTGATAAACTCAAGGCCAAGGAAACAGAGCATTTAATTGCCCTTCTGACTTTTGCATTATTTTTAAGTTGGGAGAGCCTGTGTTTCTTTCAGGCAAGAGTTTCTTTCAAGCATTCCAGGCAAGAATCAGTATTGAGAACTAGTTCCTTGTTTTGGTCGCTGTTTAGGGGGTTTTGCTTTGTTTTCATTTTGCATACCAATAATGCTCTAAAAGGGCTACACAACCATTTTTTATAAAATTTGGACTGGATAGAATAGGCTGGTGGAGGAGCAGAGAAGCAAATATGGTTTTCAGAATCAGCGTTCTGCCGTATCTCTTCTATTTGTTTTCCCCAAGGAAATGGAATACTCACATGTTCTTAAAAGGGATAAATGCTGGCTGTTTTCAGCAATAAATCAGTTAACATCACTGTATAAACGCAGTGAAATTTTAACAAAATTGCAAGCAGGGCAGTGTGATTTCCCTGCTGGGTGTTCCTCACCAGCACAAAGCAGCTGCACTTCACTCAGGGCGACTTGGAGGCACAGAAGTGACAGAGGACACAGTGGTTAACGTGTTGTCCGTGTGCTCTTGCCCTACTGTGTGCAGCAATGGGGAAGAAATCCCTTGAAAGGGATGGGGAGCTGGGATAATACTGATACTGATTGGATTAGACATTGTTCATGTCTGATCTTTAGCTAAGAAGCTGTTCAGGTTCCTCTGCTGCTGATTGGACTTGATGTTTCAGGTTCCCTTTTCCTTTGTAGTAGCATTAATAATGACTTCAGCATGGAAGTGTCTCCATGAAAATCTGTCTATTCGTATTCCTCAAACTACATTTTTGGGACAATATTTTTAAAAACTTTACGCAAAGTCTTTTTATGGCTTTGATCTTTGGCTGGGTATGGGTTTGGTTTTGTGAGGCACTAACTTGAGAAGGTCTGTGCCCCAGAGAACTTCCGACTGAAACAGAACCTGCTAACGTCAAACTTTACAAGTGTTGAGACGGTTTGGTACAGTGCCGCTTCACATAGACATGGTTATGGGGATCCAGTGAGCTGCAGAGAAGAAAACAAGCACTTTGCATTCTAGACATTTTTTTCTTCTGTTTTCAGTAACTAACCCGTTGGGCTCTCATGGTACAATTCACAGTGTTTTTAAAGGTGGCAAAGATGAAGACTTGGCAAGTTAGCAAATGAGATACAAGTGACACCGAGACTTCATTTCTTAATAAATAATTCTCGAGTTGTATGAACTTTCTTGATTAAATATTGTGGAAAACAAGGTAGTACATTTTCAGTGAAGCATTCATGGTAACGGTTGTGTGTGTCTTTGCTGTCCAAGATCCTGACTAAAACTAGCAGCTGATTTAAATTTTCATTACTACTTTCATCAGCGTAGACTCCCTCCAGAAAAAAATAAAGCCATCTCTTCCCTGACATGGAAGGAAAAAAAGAGGCCTTGCAGAATAGTAATAAAAGGGCTGAATTTTTATGCATGTTTTTAAGATCATCTGAGGCTGAATTGTAGATTCGGAGGTCCTTGGCCTGCACATAAATGCAGAAAGCTGTTGCCAGAGATGTACTTCACTTTGGCCCAGGCAGTGGCACACAGTTCCCAGTGAGCATCTGGTGATGTCTGCTTTTGTGAACTCTGGTTCACAGAGAAGGCAATGGGGTGTGGCAGGCCTGTCAGCAGACCTGCAGCTCAGACCTTGTGTAAGCTGTCTGCTTCTCAGAGTGAGGAGGCATTGAATCTGAGAGACAGTGTCAGAGCTGACTCTCATATTATGCCCAGTAACAAGAATTTGAAACTGTCTTGAAGCTCTAGAAGATGAGATAACATATGCCGCTCTGTCCTGCGTGCTGTTCCTTGAGTCGAGTGGCAAGTGTTTGTCCTCTGCTTGTTCCCAAATCCGGGTTCTTTACTGGGTGTGCCAAGCAGAAACACGCACGGAGTCGAGGTATTTCTTTATACAGATTTGCCCAAAGCTGGGAGCAAGGTGGTATTCCACAAAGCTCTGGACACAAACTACAGTTTATTTATACCATTACACGACGGACAGAAACCCACCCAGGTTTACACTCGTCAGTTAGTGATTAATCCCACCTTTGTTACTGGTTAGTTGTGTTTAAATCGGCACGCGCGCCCCTTGAGGGCGTGGTTTGGGGTGTGAGTCTTCTTGGTCCCTAATTGAGTTGGTAGTCACCATTTCCCCCTGTTGATTTTACCTTTCCCCCTGTTTTGCTCTTTGGCTGAGGCCAGTTCCTCCTGCTACTCTTCTGATCTCGTGGCCTTCATCAAACCAGGATGTTCTTCCTTAGTTCTTTCCTATCTTGTCTCCCAGGTTTTAGCAGCTGAAAGAGAATGGTCGTGTCTAAGCCAGGTTTCTGCAATCAGTAATTATTTACACTGTTCATCATTGTCTGATCAATTTTTCCAGACTTCTCAAACATCACGATGGGTGTGCATGGGAAGCAGCAGCATCAAGTGAAATTGGTTGTACATGAAACTAGAAGTTAGCACCTGACTGATGTAGAAGTCAAGCAGCTGCCTCTTGAGTTAGAAGAACTGTGGAGAGGCACGGGCAGCATACTGGAGTTCAAGGTGGCAGACAGTAGGGGCAAATGAAGATAGCTCTCCTGATGACATGAGAACCCTGGCAGACTTTGGCAGTCAGAGGGAGCTCCATTACTTTCAGCATCTAGTGGCTTATTCTGAAATACTGACATTCTCCTTAGCTGCCAGTGGTGTTCACAGCTGTGACCTGTATGGTGGCATCACTGTAGCTGGCTGCTGCCTTCCCAGCCATACCTACAGATAATTATTTTTCTTGCTTACTGCTGGATGAAGAAGCAAGCCTGCACTTGTAGGAGAGAAATTAAGTGGTTAACTTATCTATATACAGCGTGGCTGGTATGGCTGGGAGGGAATGTCCTGCAGTAAATCTACATAATGTCCTCTTCTGGAAGAAGCAGTTGGGCTGAATCATACCTTTGTGTTTGAGTCATGCCTTCTGCCCTCATGGTGGGTCCTTCAGGTGATCTTTACGTTCTCCCTCTGCTAGAGTATTGTAATATTCTTTGTGGGGAACAGAGGGAGGAATTGTAGGACTCAGACACTTACAACTCTCTCTCCCTCTCAGAGGATGAGGGGACAGCCTCAGCTGCAAGCGCAGTTAACTCTCCCCTCATGTCATGGCAGATGAGAGCTGATGTGGCAGGAAGGGCATCCTTCCAGGGCTGGACTCTGCCAGTGTGACTGCTGCCTGTGTGTCTCACTCTCAGATCCAGCTTCCACAACCCACATCATTGTCTTCCTTCAGACTGGTCCTTGAACTTCTCTTCGTTGTGGTGCAGGCAAGAAGACAGTAGTGTGAACCCCTGTCACAGTCTTTGCCATCCGGGAGGGGGCTTGATCAGAGCAGCTCAGACTGTTTTATCTAGTACCGTTTTCTTCCAGCCTGCTACCCACAGGCATTGGAACTTGCCCTCTGTGTTGTCACCACTTCAGCTGGGTGAAGCAAGCCTTTAAACCGTGAAGATTTGAATTGCTCTAAACCTGTGCTTATGTATTGTTGAAAGGCCCGAGTGTGAAGTCTTAGCTGTGTTGAAGACACTATCCATACCCCATAGATACAGAACTGGGCCTACCCTTTCCTCTTGTCTTTTACTTCTTTGTCTCATGTGGAAGGAAGAGGTTTTTGGGTAGTGTGCATTTTTCCCTCATGCAGCTTCCGCATTCCTCCTGCTGTACTGCCTGCCCTGCTCTGGGAAGGGGACTCCAGCTCTGCCGCGTTCGTACTCAGTGCTGTAACATCTGCAGATGCCAGTAATACTAATGTGTTCTCATTGTTCTTTTTTTCCCTTCTGTAGCATCTCCCTTTCTACTCTTTGCCAACCGTCGGGACGTTCGACTTGTGGATGCTGGCGGCACGAAGCTGGAGAGCTCTGTGGTGGTCAGTGGCTTAGAGGATGCTGCTGCGGTTGACTTCCAGTATTCACAAGGCATCGTTTTCTGGACAGATGTGAGTGAAGAAGCCATCAAGCAAACTTACATTAACCAAACTGGGAATGTGGTGCAGAATGTCATCATTTCTGGTCTGGTTTCCCCGGATGGCCTGGCATGTGATTGGATTGGGAAAAAACTTTACTGGACGGATTCAGAAACCAATAGGATAGAAGTAGCTAATCTCAATGGAACATCTAGAAAAGTCCTCTTCTGGCAAGACCTTGATCAGCCCAGGGCAATAGCTTTGGATCCTGCTCATGGGTAAATATTAATTTGACTTAAATGCTTAAATGGATACAGTGGTGATTTATGTTGGGTTTTTAGTTCTGAAAAAGTAACATAGCCTTTTGTTTCAGTTTACGTTTCGCCAGGGTATTTTTCTCAAGATCTGGAGATGAACATATGTTTGAGCTTAAACGTTTTATGGCAAGAAATAACAGCCCAGACATAGAGACAAAAAAGAAAAATATAGCTGTTCTTAGGTGCCAAGCCAGATACTCAACCTGTATGATTGCCTAGCCTATTTCATTGCACTTCTGAAAAGTAATTAATTTTCCAAGCCTTTTTTGTTGTTATTTTCTCTGTTGTTTTGTCTAGTAAGTTAACTTTCATTTGATGCTTGGTGCCTGTTTAATGTATCTAGACAGGAAGGTGTGTAATCCGCATGAGTTGAAACAGGAATTTTCATTTGCTATGCTCAGGTAAACAAAATTAGAATATTTGTAAATGGTGGTGTTGAATTATTATGTTTGTGCTGGCAAGTAAAGGAATTCAGGTGAAACAGAGGACCCAGGTGACCAGTTTTACAGTTTAGGATGTAAGAAGGGAGCAGGCTGGATGTCACTTATACTGCTCTTGAGAATACTTGTGTCATTGTATAGTTTCTCCTGCCCTCTTCAATACTCACCAGCATGTCACACGTGCTATTTGCTGTCCCTGTGTACAGATAATACTCATGTTGGGCAGTTTGGGCCCCATATTCGTTGCAGTGGTGACTGAAGATCTGCTCTGCTATATAGACCCCTGGGATAAGGGAGTGCACTTCTCTTGTGTGCACAAACCACACAAGTGAGGTGATTGCCACTAATCTGCTGCTGTTTTCACAGCTTGTTCTCAGAGATGACTTTACCAGCCTTTTCTGTAGGGTGTGTGTAGGTAGGTTTCTCATCTGGAAGAAAATCTCACATCAGCTGACATTTTCACTCAGTCTGGCCTCTTTGCAAAGGCATCCTGAGTTAACACAGGGGTTTTGGACAAGCCACAAATATAAAGTAGCTTGTGGTTTCTCCTGCACTGGGAGATGGACAGTCTCTTGAGAAACCACCTTCTACAGGCATGTGAGAAGTGAGAACTGAACCTTGGCGGGTTAAAATTGCTGTGTCAACAAGGGCAGTGCTGCAGCCTGGGACTCTGCCAGGCTGGTTTAGCTGCAGATCCTCCATAAGGCTTCCCAGGTGAGTGGGAGGGGCCCTGAGTACATTTATGGTTAATCCCTAAAGGATGTGCAAGTACTAAATGAAACTGTGTGTGCCTAGAGAAACAAAATCCTTAGTTTTGTTGACATGTCAAATGCTGGAGCTGCCTGTATGCTTAAGATAACTGGTGGGAAGGTACAACCATAATCAGCTAAAAGGGAAAGTGGGCGATTGGTTGGGCCAAAGGACTTTGCCAGAGGGGACTTTGTCCTCTTAATCCTGACTTCACTACGGATGCCTGTAGGTGAAAGGAATTCTCCTCATAGCAGATTGCTGTATGGCAGTGTTTAAAATACATTAGCAGGAACCCTTTGTGTATACTGACAGCAAGTAATTATACAGAATTAATTAATGCCAAAGACTGACTTTAGAGTTTTTTTTCTGGATCGTGAAATCTGGTGAAATTTAAACTAGGATTCTTAAAACTGATTGATGCAGTGTAAAAGTTACTAGACATTCCTTGTCAGTCTGGAAGAATTTCCATAGATATGACTTTGTCCTTTTAGCAGTTTCTTCTAGAAGCGTAGACAGTGAGGAAGAAAACTTCATTAGGTATAGGCCGGGCAGCTTTAACTTCCAGAAGAAAAATGGGACAAATAAGCAGTTTGTGAATGGGCTGAGGCTGATACTGGTTGTACCCAAATGTGGAGTGGACACACATTTTCTGGGTCAGGTCTCATTTCTTTCCATTGACAAAGCGTGTCCTTGTGCAGAGTGGTGACACCTTCTCTTCTTTCTGAGCTTTAGTAAGGCTGTTCTGCAGAGGTGGATGGAGGTTTCTGTTTCATGGTGTGGTGTTTGCAGTAGGATGTTCTGCCCAGTGTGCCATTTGCCTAATAAATATGTTTTATTCCATTTTGAGAGCAATTCTTCAAGGAAGACTAGTTCAAGAGAGCAGAGGAGCACGTACTGAACATACAGTGATCATCCCTGAGGAATGTTAAAGCTTTGGGACATGGGAGATGGACCAGTTGACCTCTAGAGATTCCTTTCAAAGCCTGTTTTTCTGTGACTTCCAGCTGACATTCAAAAGTACGTTTTTCTGGATGTTTTGCTGGGCTTGCTAAATAGCAAGTTGGATGTTCTTGGCCGAAGGACATTTTTAAAGAGAGCTTCATCGTTTCACACACTCAACCTACCTTCCTTCTGTAAAAGCAATTCTTATCTGAAGGCTGTGACTTGAAAAAGAGAGATGCCTTTGTCATCTTCCCCAGCAATCATTCGGAGAATTTCTAAAATTTATTTCTTTTGATACAAGCTGTGAGAGACTGTTGCTGATCATCTGTGGGTCTCCGGTCTTCCCAGAGCTTGTGATTTTCTGATGCTCTGAGACAGTATCTTAATTAACAGGCAGCTACTTAGTATGTAACATGACATTCTTTCCTATACACCTTAAAGCTTTCTTGCTGGGTCCTAGGAATCAAAGGAGGCAGAACATGTGATAAACCAATTAGTCTGCTTCCCTGAAATTAGGAATAGACTAAGCAGACAGAGCAGAGTGCAAAATAGTTTTCTGTGAATTCACTGACGTTTTGCTCTGAACATCTGGATCCCAGATCTGGTGTGGGTTGTGTGAAGCTGAATTTATTCAGTGGAAATCATTGGGCTAAATTTCTTGACACTGTTTTGGAGAACATTAGCATTTATATACATTCTTGCTTGGTGGATTGCTGACTGGGGATTCGGTACTGTTGGTGTTTTAGGAAATCTGAGTTTGCAGCTTTTTCTGTGAGTATTCCTGTGTTTTCTGGGCAGCAACTTGTAATATAACTTATGTTAGGGTATATGAAGATTTTACTCAACCCCAGCTAAAGAGACAACTCAAATTCTGTGCAACACAGTGAAAAGAACCTAAATATCACTGCTGTTGTGTGAAGGAGCAGGAAT
>NW_008627650.1:35067-36275 GCF_000691845.1 Merops nubicus
TCCTTCGTGTGTGTCGAGGTGAGCAAACTGCAGATTCCTGAGAAGTTTTGGGAAGAACATGTGAATGCATAGCCACACCAAATGAGCTCATTGGCAGTCCTGCAGGGAAGGTCTTAGATCTGAATAGCCTGGAATTAGTGTTGACAAGGGTGATTAAATCTAGGACCTCTAAATTTAAATCTCAAGTTTTGCTGCCTTCAACCTGTAACACCTGGCTCTGATTCTGAGAGCATATCCATAATCCTCATATTAGATTTTCACTGTAATGAAGTAGCTTGTTCACATTATTAAAGTATAGAATGTATTAGAAACAGCTATGCTGGTTAATTTAAATCTTGAATTTGTTCCTAGTTGTGTGATGTTTGCTGTGGTATCTTCTGGAGCAAGTTTACTGTTCAAGTTCAGGCTGTATTTTCTGTGGTTTGACTTATTCAGGAGACTGTAGTGCTTGAGAAGTTTCTGCCCCATCCATGAGGCACAAGTAGCTGAATCAGACATCTGTGAAATGGTTATTTTAAAGAAAATAAAAATCGATTACCTCCAAACCTACTGTGAGATCTTGTGGGGTTTTGAGTGTGTATAACAGCAGTCTTCACTTGTTGTAGTCACTGGGGTCGTTGAACTAGCTGTACCTGAGCTGGCATGATAACTCTGGTGGAGTTTGTAGAAACAATGGTCATGGAGGAGGAGAGCAAGGACCTTTAAGTTGGTTTGACTGGATGAAGGAAAGCTGGAAACTTCTTTCTACATTTCCTCCCTCATTTTATTTCTCAAAATGTCCTTCATGACATGGAATGGGTCTGTTGGGCAGGGGCAGTGACAGTGCCAGGGGACTAGCACAGAAGCCCACTTCATTTATGGAGCAGTCTTCCCCTTTTGGAATAGCAGAAGCTTTGGGGGAAAGAAATAAGATGCAAATTAGAAAATGGCAGTTAAAAAGAACTGAGCACAAAGGATAAAGTTGTTTATTATTAGTTTTGGCATTCTGCAGACTGGCCGTTAGTTTAGAGGTTAAAACAAGTCTAATCAGGTTCTGGATGGTGTTAGGGGCCCATGTGCCATAGCCCAGTGTCACCATCACTTCAGGTTGCTTAGGTCAAATGAGCCCAAATCTGCAAGCTGTGACTCTCGCTGACCTACGGGTGTGTTTGTCACTGAAGGAGAGGATTGGATGACTAAATATGACAGGTGGGATATTCAGAAATGTG
>NW_008627650.1:36306-90098 GCF_000691845.1 Merops nubicus
GATCAGAAAACTCTCGGTTCAGAGTCTAAAATTAAGAGCCTCGGGCGTGCCTAGTTGTTGATCCAGCGTTTCCTGTCTCACAGCAAACCCATGAAGCAGACCTGTAGCTGCTCTGGCACAGCTCACAACTGCAGTCATAGCAGCACTTAAATAAACCTGCAGTGGTGTTTGCTGCTGACCCACCAGGACTTTGGTGCCACACGACAGTATGTTGTGTGCCTAGGTTGAGAGGGTTTGCTTTCTGTGTGGAAATCATTGTATGCTGACGCCTGGTCTGCGTGAGCTGCAGTAGGCTGAGGCTTTGGATAGTTTTGATTTAAATGACTGAATGGTGAAAAGTTTTTAACAGTGTTATCATCAGATCTTTCCTCCTTTGGAACAGCTGAGAGACAGGGGAATATCGACTAAAAATTCATGACTGTTGCAAATACTGGAGAAGAAAACCATCAAACATGGTGTGGGTAAAGATGATGCTTGTTAGCAACTCTTAGTTTCACTTGTGGCTATTCAGTTAAAATGCAGAAGATGCTCCACTTTTGACTGAAACATCATTATTGCTGGCTTGAAAGCTAGAGATTAGTTTATATCCCGTATGTGTCTATTCAGTAATTAATTACAACTATAAAATTGTTTTGAAGTTTTTGGTTAATTATTTGAAATAATGCAGTGAGGATGAATGTATCAGTAGCACAGTTGTCCTCTTAGAATGTGAGAAAAGTACTCCGTAAAAAAATTGGTTCCGAGTTGTATTCAGCATCTTGGTATAGCCATAATTTCTGAGAGTTGGAAAGCTTTTGATATGTTGTGTTGCCAAATAGCTGCAAATAGCCTCATGCATGAGAAACTTGAAGTTCTTCCGGGGAGTGTTATTTACTCTAATTTTCAGATGAATGACCTTGATGCTGACAGCCTTTCCATAAATGTTTCATCCCTCTCTCTTGCTTATTTCTGCCTTTTCTGGCTCATAGATATGACTGAAGGATGTAAATTTTTGTTCAAATGCCATTTGCTTCATCTGAAAGCAGAGCTGCCTGTTCAGAGATGGCAGAAAAAAGTGATTTACCTCCCCCGCCGAAGCTGGAATTGCATAGGAAAGAGGTGGAAATGTGTAGACTTCCTTAATAACCCCACTGCGCTCACTCCCTGTTAGCACTGTTCTGTGCTTCCTCATACCCTGAGTCCTGGAGACTGAGGCTTCTTTGCCCTGTGCACATTTAGTCTTCTTAAGTAGTTTGGGAATCATGGCAGCCTTACCTTTTTAATTTCTACACCGTGTCTTAAGAGAACAGAAGGAACCTGTTAAGAAGACCTTTGTCTCTGAAAGGGCTGTCAGGCGTTGGAAGAGGCTGCCCAGGGCGGGGGGGGGGTCTCGCTCCCTGCAGGGGTTTGAAAGCCGTGTAGATGTGGGGCTTGGGGATAGGGCTTAGGGGTGGACTTGGTAGAGCAGGGTCAATGGTTGGACTCGGTAATCTTGAAGGGCTTTTCCGACCAAAATGATGCTGGGACTGTGAACGGCATGGTGGCTCTGGTTGTCTCAATGCCAGTCTGTGTTGCATTAGTTTCTCAGGTGAAGTCAGGAGTGTTAGCTTTGGTTCTGGGACTGAAGAGATGGTGGAAGCTGGGATTTTCTTGGATTAGAGGGCTTGATGGGTGCAGCTTATAGCTGCACAGAGGCAGTGTGGAAATGACGGCGTATGTGACACGCTGGTTTGGCTGAACTGCACCGTTCTGTCTGCCGTGGAAAAGCCATGGGTGGCTTTGGTTGAATTCAAAACACATTTCTAATTTTTTATGTAAAACTAAGCAGTTGTATAAGCTGAAATAAGATGTTTTCTGCATAGCCTGTTGAATGGGGACTTAAACAGGAGTTTGTTTGTTAAACAGTGTTTAAAATGGTCATTGTGCTGTTGAACATGCTTAGATGGCATGCCTTGACAAATTATTGGCTGTCGTTTGAGTGCAGTGTTTTCCCAGCCATTGACTTAAACTGCATCAGCACATGGAGACAGATAAAACACATTGGCTTGAGCGGAATCACAGAATTTAGGTGGGAGTGAAATGCTTCAGGGCAGTTGTGAGATGTGTGGGTAAGGGAGGAACCAACACCTTGCTTGTGCAGTCCAGTTACTCTTCAGTGTGTTGGCCGGGCCCATGTCCTCCATTAAGTCACTACAATGTACGGTCAAAATCTCTTGGACTGTCCTGACATGCTTTAATCCTGTGGTCCTTACGGAGAGAGGAGGAAACCTAGGCTTAACTTGAGGTAGGGGTAGTTAAATCAGAGGTTAAGCCGTGACTGGATCTGGCTATAAGCAGCAGAGGGTAGGAGGCATCTCACCAGCGGATGGAGAGGGAGTTCAAGAGTTTATTCTGCATCTCTTGATAGAGGTATCCCCTGAATTTTGTGTTGCTGCAGTGTCTTAAAATGGGCTGAATGTAGTGAGATTTGGACTATTATTCCCTTTCCTAAAATAAATAATATTTTTGGAAAGAAGAGGACTGGGGGTCAATGAACTGAGCATGAACCAGCAGTGTGCCCCTGCTGCAGAGAAAGCCAACAGTGTGCTGGGCTTGATTAGCAGTGCCAGCAGATGGGGGGAGAGGAGCCATCCCCTCTGCTCAGCCCTGCTGAGGCCTCCTGCACCTTATCTAGTGACCATGAGGAGCAGCTAGAGGCATCGTTTTATCTTCTTACAGATATTTTTCTGTTTTCTGTAGAGTTTTGCATATGAATATGCTGGACATTCTTTTAGAGGGGAAAGTGCATAACACACATATCATGTGCAACTGCTTTTTTTCCCCCAGGAAATCCTTCCCTTTCTCAAAGTATTTGCAGTAATATTGCATTCCAAGTTGAAGATGCTCTTCCTAACCCTCCTGAGTAGTGTTGCAAGTGTCTTCTTACTGCTGCCCTGCTTCTCTGCCTTCACATGTTTGGAAATCTTCTCGAGTCCCTCTCTCCAGGAATTCTTCAGCTTTGTGGTGTTGTGTGCCCTGACTTTTTAACATGCTGTTGAGGCTGTATCGAACACCTTTGGAAATAGTGAGGGTGTCTTACTCCTTTCATATGGGTGAGCCAGGGGATGATGAGCTCTTTCCTTCCAGGCACTTCACTGCAATAATATTTCACCATCCATCAGTTGACAGACAATTATGTTTTCCCTCTTTCTTCTCAGTTTCCAAATTGTATCCTCTATATATGTAATGTATATGTTTTAAAAGAATAAACGTGTCAGAGTAAAAGACATTGTAGGAAAACTAGTGGAGAAGGGTGGCTCTTGGGGGCTTTGTTTGCTTTGCTTTAAATGCTTGTCTTTGAATGCGTTGTGATTAGTTGTGATGGTTACCTGCTGTGGCATATATTTGTGTTTGATGTAATGTTTTTTGTCAAGAGCATGCAGATCTCAAAGTTCAGTGCTTGAAAAGAGAAAAAAAAAAAACAACGTAGTAATCTGAGTATCTAATTTGCAGCTTGATGCTGTGCAAGATAGCTGCTCTTTTCCCTTCTGCAAACAATTGATGTTACTTAACTTTGCAGCTGAGTTTTTGTAGCTTTAAAGGGGAGATGTGGGAAGTAAGTTTTAAATGTGCAGAAATCTAAACTTCACAGCAATTTCCTGTGAACTCCTGGTTTGTGCCCTGGGCTTGTGTAAGTTAGAGAACATTGTTGAAATTGGAGAAGTTTGTGCTGGTTTGCAGCATCTGTACAACTGGCCCTTTTTGTGTAAGCAGGTTATGTAAGGCTTGGCAACCGCGCTGCATTTCAGGAGGTGGAAAAAACATTTGGGCAGTGCTGGCCGCTTTTGATTGTGTCTGTGGTACCTTCCAGCTCTTGGAGGGCATGGCCGTGATTCCTGATCTTTGCAAAAATGATGAGAAGAGAGGTGAGGCACCAGGAAATAAGAAGTGACCTGCGGCTTTAAAACCGAGGGGAAACACGATCTCCATCCTGTTTTCCCTCCTGCACCTGGAATTTTAAAATGAGTCTAGCAGGCAAAAAAATAAAAGGGACTGCTGGGGTGCAGTTTACCAACTTTAAATCTGTTTATTTTTGCAAGGTGGCTTTTAGTCCCATTATTCTGATGGTGCCAAAGGACCATTTAAGCCCTGACTCAGTGCGGTAATTAAGTATGTGCTAAACCCCAGTGACTTGCTGACTGCAGTTGAACTGCTTTTGTTTAATTGCAATTCTGTCTAGAAAGCTTGATAGGGAAGCTTGCAGCTACTGTGCTTCCTAACAGAGTAATAACTGAGTTTCATGAACTCTCTGCAGTTCAGTTTAGGGACAGATTTGGGGCAATTGTTGCGAAAGTTACTGTTAGATGTTAATCTCTTCTTTCCCCTGCCCCCCCCTCCTTTTTGCCTTGAAAGTCTGGAGTTGAAGGTTAAAACCCAGTAAGGGAGAAGACACTTGAGCAGCTCTGAAGAAATGAACAAAGTGACCCAAGAGTTTGTCCCAGGGCTACTTTTTGTTCTAGTGCTGTTTGGTTCAGGATTTTTTAAGAGTATTAATTTGTGATAGTTGCTTAGCAGTGAATTTTGCTCACAATGGCTTTGTTTTTAATTAGCTCTTTAGGAATTGTTTTCATTTTCTTTTATAGCCTCAGTACTGCTCCACTTTTATTGACCCGTTGCAGTCCAGGTGGGATAAAAATCTCCTGGGATGCCAAATCTCAGTCATAAACCCAAGCTCAGTCTAATGTGTACTAAGATACTGAATACCGGTTTTAATAGTTTTAGCTCCTTACAGTTGTTGCAGTGTGCCCTGCCCCAAGGATATTTAAAACTGTGTAATTTACATTTAAAAACACCACCACCAACAACAAAATCTACCCAACCCAAAGCTACCCAAGTCTGTGCATTAGGCTGTTTATTCAGTGTATAACATTTTAACAGGCTTCCCAAACAGGGAGGATTCAGTAGTGCAGGCTGTACAGGACCGAGATTCTTTACGAAGTCTGCTGAATTTTGCTGAAACCTTATCTGGGCTAAATGTCCACTTCTTTAATAGTGAAATGAAAACAATAGGGATTGTTAATGTTCTGGACACCAGCAAAAAAGATTTTATCTGGGGAAGAAAAAAATAAATCTTGAACTGTTGACTGTCCCAGAAACACTGATGTCTGCCTGGTTTTGAAGAGTTTCAAAGGGCTTGGGTTTTGTTGAGGTCAGTAAGAAATGTGAAATATTGAGTATATCTTAAAAAAAAAAATCCTTTTCTGTATTCTTCTGCAGAAATAATGTGTCAGTTACCACTCCAGGCTGCTGAATTAGGTAGTCTTAACAGGTTTAAACTCTGTTAATTAAGGTTAATTTAAATCAGATGGATTTAAATCAGTTCCTCACATATAAACTGTTATAGTGTGCAGGCTGGGTTTTTCTGTTCTTTTTTCCCCTCTGAGAAGCCACTTCGAGCTTCTTGCCATGTTCTCCTCCAGGCCATAGAGCCCCAACCAGAAATATCTGCTGTTTGTCTAAGAATTTATCCTGTGACCTGGGGGCATTTGGAAGATGCAAAGTGTAAGACATAATGGCTACTACTGGACATTGTTTAATAAATAAAAAAACTCATTTCTACATTGTTTTTCCTTTATGTTTTTCTCTGATTAACCTGGCTAACAAGAGTACATTTCAGTAGTTTTGGCAGAAGACTCATTTTCTGAAACAGATCCATGGGCTATTTCAAGGGTAAATCTAAAGCCTTTGGCTGTCAAGGAAGCTTCACCCTCCCAGATTTTTCTCTTTTGGTGATACTGTGCCAGTTAAGGTTGCAGTGCTGCTGTTGCTAAGTCTGGGTCATTCTTTCCATAATAACTGTGGAATTTTTTTTACTAGGATTTAGAACTTGCCTCAAAAATTTGTCTTCAGATGAATCTCGGTATAGAGTGTCTCAGGCAGGACACTGCACTTAATTTGAACTACCTTTCTCACTCAAATTAGAGGAGGGTAAAAAAAAGGAAAGTTTGACTTTTTGTGCATTCTTAAAGATCCCCCACAGGCATGCGTTTTAAAACATGACATTTTATGGCCTTTTGGAGCCTGATGTCCAATGCTGTGTTGTGCCTTGTGTTGACCAAAAAAAAATTCAGAGTGGCCTAGATGTTACTGGTGGAAGAAGGAGGATGAAGAGGACTGCCCTAGGTAGTTGTGGAGCCCAAGGCCCTAACCTGTGAGTGACTTATTCAGGGACAGATGGAGAACAATGCCTCTTTTACTGAGGAGGGCTCAGAGGGGCTTCAGCTCTGTGGCCACTGCCTTTATTTGTTCCTTCTGTTTAAGCACCACTGCTGTGGGACTGTCGGTCAGACTGGTTATGTGCTACAGTAACTGAAAGGCAGTTGGGTGGTGAGGTGTTTTTTTTTTTTCTTGTAGGGTGCTGATGCCAGCACCAGGGGTAGGAACCAGGGTAGGAACCGCTCCCTTTGGCCACAGCATGGTTCTAAAGAGACTTACAAAGACCAGAAGACTCCCACTCCTGTTGTAGGAACAGGTGATCTCTTCTTACGGTGATATCCAAATTC
The DNA here is from genome assembly GCF_000691845.1 of Merops nubicus. NCBI lineage: Eukaryota > Metazoa > Chordata > Aves > Coraciiformes > Meropidae > Merops > Merops nubicus. The sequence continues at coordinate 42,828 of NW_008627650.1, forward strand.
CCAGTTGTGCTGGTTGAAATCTGGGCCCTGAAGTGTTCAGATATTCCCAAACCATGTTTCCTATCAGTCATGGCAAGTCAGCAGCAGATGCCTGCCGAAACGGGGGAACCTGCTGGAGGAGGAGAGGAGGTTGCTTCTGCCATCCCATTGCTGGGCGAGCTCTCCTGGGAAGGGTCACAGCCTCCATAGCCTGTGAGGGGGCAGTGAAACCCATCGCTGCAGTAGGTGCTTGATTACTGCAGAGACTTGGGGTAATCTGAGAAGCTCACCAGGGAGATCAATATTATGATACTTAGGGGACTGCAGAGACATCCCACAGTCAGGGTGAGGTGGTGACAGGTAACAAGAATCTATGCTGTGTTAAAAAAGTCCAGCTAGGAGAGGTGCTTTGAAAGAGTGCTGCCTAATGTTCTAATGTTGTCTAAAGGCATCTTCATCCCACTAACCTTCCTGTGCCATGCGGTGACTTTGCTAGTGCTGTGTGATTTCAGACCTTGGAGTGACAGGGGCATCGAGAGGATTTCAGCTTGCTACCTGTTCATGAGTTAAAACAGGGATGTCATTTTTCTGTGGCCAATTCATGTGTGGTTGAAAGTACTACTTCTGTCCAGCAGTCTGTGTGACTGAGGATAAACACACATCACCCTTGAAATTAGGGACTGGGGTTTTGCCTGGGGAGGCTCTTGAGCTGGAGCTCCTTTAATATCCTAGAGAAGTCATGGGAACCCTTTGGCTTACAGACTTCTTGTTTTCCTTTTCTTCATCTGAATGCATTTAGCTTCAGGGCAGCCTGCAATTTTAATGGGAGGCTTGAGGAGAGGGATTTTGCTTGAGGGTAATGTTGAGGTGTGGGTTTTTTTTTTTTAATCCTTTTAATTTTAACCTGCTTTTAAAGTTTAATTTGACTTAGCTAGATTTGCTCCTTTGGTTTTGCTTTTGAGTAACTGTAATGGCATTTTGGATTTTGGTCCAAGCTCCTTTTCTGTCTGCATTTATTTATACATTTCAATATATAAATTTGGGACTCTCATAGCCATGTGATACAGCCCAAAGTCGCCTTGAATAGCTGTTTTTTTCTTAATTCAGCAGTCCATCTTTTGTCCATCTTTACTCCTGTAGAAGTGATACAGGATGTCCTTTGAAGGTGTCCTGTGTCCAGATTTGGAGCCCTCAGCACAGAAGGGACAGGGACACATTGGATCCATGTCTGGACCTCAGGTCCAGAAGAGGCCACAAAAACGATTTGAGGGCTGGAGCAGCTCTCCTGTGGGGCCAGGCTGAGGGTCTCTGAGCAGCCTGCTCTAGTTGAGGATGTCCCTGCTTGCTGCAGGGGAGTTGGACTCAATGACCTTTAGAGGTCCCCTCCAACCAAAGCATTCTGTGATTCTGTGAATCCTTCAAGCCATTGCAGGTGAGCCCGATGATCTGCCTTGGCCTGGCCAGAAGGCAGAATTGGGCTGGATCTGCTTCACAGCCCGATTCACCAGATGGTTCAATGGACAATTTCTTCTACATCTGCTTTTCTCTGGCTTCTCTTGTTTGTCAGTAGCTGCTGCCTCACACAGTTTGAGCTGCCACAAATTACAGCCTGACTTCTTAAAGAAAACCAAAATGAGGGACAATTTACATTCATAGGTTGTCCTGTGAACTGGGGCAGCTCAGCTACTGCTGCTGCTTCTTCAGGAGCAGTAAGTCTGTCCTGGCTGCTGGAGCTGGGGTGTTTTGGGAAAAGGCATCTGGGGACGAGGCCACTGCAGCCACTCTGAGGTGATCGATCTCAGAAACCTGAGGACTCGTGCAACGCCTGCAGGCTTGGGGCAGAGTGGCTGGAAAGCTGCTCAGAGGATAGGCACCTGGGCGTGCTGATCGACAAGTGGCTGAATATGAGCTAGCAGTGTGCCCAGGTGGCCAAGAAGGTCAATGGCATCCTGGCTTCTATTAGAAATATAGTGGCAAGCAGGACCAGGGAGGTGAGTGTCCCCCTGTACTTGGCACTGGGCTGGCCACAGCTTGAGTACTGGGGTCAGTTTTGGGCACCTCAGTACAAGGAAGACCTTGAGGTGCCAGAGCGGGTCCAGAGAAGAGAAACTAAGCTGGTGGAGGGCCTGGAGAACATGTCTTATGAGGAGCAGCTGAGGATCTGGGGCTATTTAGCCTGAAGAACAGGAGGCTGAGGTGGGACCTAAACACTCTACAGCTCCCTGAAAGGACCTTGTAGAGAAGTAGGCATTGGTCTCTTCTCAGAAGTAACTAGTGATAGAAAATGAGGGAATGGCCTCAAGCTGCTCTAGGGGAGGTTTAGCCTGGACATTAGGAAGACCTTTGTCTCTGAAAGGGCTGTCAGGCGTTGGAAGAGGCTGCCCAGGGAGGGGGTGGAGGCTGCATCCCTGGAGGGGGTTGGAAGCCGTGTAGATGTGGGGCTTGGGGAAGGGGCTTAGAGGTGGACTTGGTAGAGCAGGGTCAATGGTTGGACTCGGTAATCTTGAAGGGCTTTTCCAATCACAGTGATTCTATGGCTCTGTGACTCGCCTACATGGAAACTTTACTGTTTCAGCTAGAAAACTCCTAGTTTTACTTTCCCACACTCAGGTTTATGTGTACTGTGATACAAGTGAGTAATTTCTGTCTGTCTGGATTTTAATCTGTTTTTATCTGTCACTGAGATAACCCAGCTGACAGTTACATATGCTGCTGTGATCAGAATGGTCTAAATAGGTCCAGTGACTGGGCTGGAACTGGAGGGACAGCTGGGTCAGGGTGCAGTATGGGCATGGAGATCGGAGCATTTTAAGCCTGGGTGGTTTGTTAGGGGATAATTGTAGAGCTGCCTGTTCCCTTCTGGCTGAAACGATGGCCCCAGCTACATGTGAAGCAGCTACAGAGCTACCACACTTCGCAGGAGCATTTTTTTCTGAGCTCCTGTAGTGCTGAAGCAGGAATTCATGCTGCAGCAATCTCCCCTTTTAGAGTTTCCTAAACACGACAGCAATTACAGATGTAGTCCCGCTTCATTCCCAAAGCAGGCAGCATTTTCTTTCATAGAAGAAACCATGAAGCTTTTTTCCTCTTTGTGTATTCACCATGCATGTTTGTTTACTTCCTTTGTGATTCTTCGCATGGCTGCATAGCCAGTGCTGTCATCCTCAGGGAATCTGAGGGTCTGGGATAGGATGATAGAGTCATTAAGGTTGGAAGACACCCCCAAGATCGTCAAGTCCAACCATCAACCCAATACTACCAGGACCACTAAACCATGTCCTGAAGGGCCACGTCTACATGTTCTCTGAACCCAGGATGCTGGTGGCCTGCTTGGCCACCCGGGCACACGCCGGCTCCCCTTCACGAAGGCGGGGCTTTTCCCAGCCACTCATCTCCAATCCTGGAGCGTTACCTGGCGTTGTTGTGACCCAGGTGCAGGACCCAGCCCTTGGCCTTGTGAAGCCTCATCCAGCTGACTTCAGCTCGTTGGTCCAGCCTGTGCAGAGCCCTGTGCAGAGCCCTGTGCAGAGCCTCCTGAGGGCCGGGCAGACCGGCACTCCTGCTTGGCGCAGTAATCCCGGCTGTGAAGAGCCTGGCCAAGCATGGGCTCTGCAGGGCTGAATAGATGCTGCTTTGCCTTGCTTGTCTGGAGCTCCAGTGGTAGCAGGACCAGCAAGCAGAGGTTCCTCAGTGCACTTACGCAGCTGGTGCCCATCCAGTGCCATTGCTGATCTCATGGCCCGTGAGGAGCCCCTGGGGGCGGGTGCAGAGCACAGAGCTGCTGTTTGGGGCTCGCCCGGGTGGGCAGCTGCAGGGGCATGGGAGGCACCCTGTGTCCCAGGCTGGCCTGAGGGTGCTGTGCAGGGGCTGGCAGCCTGGGCATGTCACGCTGGGTGTGCTATGCTGTGTTCTGATCAGACAGTTTCCCTCTGAACTGCAGTCTCAGCTTTTCATGCAGGTGTTGCGTGGTGTGCCGCATTTTGATCTGGTGAGTCCTATTAATGTCTCTGTTCAGGCTGCTTAAATTATCTGTAAGTGGAGTGACAGGGAAACTGGGATGTGGACAGGAGGGGAAACAAAGCACCCCAAAATTTAACCTAACATAACCTAAATAATAAAAAGTATAACCTAATATAAAATTCTGAATCTGCATGGATTCATGGTTTATTTGTTGACAGAGGCACGTTTCAAGGCACTTGATTTTATTCTTTTCTGGGTACAGACTTTCAAAAGGAAGTTCAGCTGTTGTCTTTGTCAGCTTGGGTGGGTGATGAGTTACTTCAGGATGCGATTTAGGGTATTAACTTGTAATAACTGGTCACACAAGGATGATACTTGGCTATAAATGCTTATGATAGTCGGGTGCTTCCCAGTGTTGAAAGAGAACAGTGACACATTATGTAGAGAGATGCTTTCATGGAGAACTTTTTTTGCACCTTGTGGAGCTGTGGTTTGATTTATGTTAATAAGTATGTTAAAGTTTTTGGGTTATACATTTGTGCAGATACACTACTCTGTGTAGATAGACTTTTTAAAAGAGCTCTTATCCCTTCTGTTCCTAAAGCTAACCGGCCTATATTGTGATTTAATCTGTGTGCACCTCTGCTTTCTTTTTCAGATACATGTATTGGACTGACTGGGGTGAAACACCTCGAATAGAACGGGCAGGAATGGACAGCAGCACACGAAAAATAATCGTTGATTCGGATATTTATTGGCCAAATGGGCTCACAATAGATCTTGATGAGCAGAAACTGTACTGGGCTGATGCAAAACTGAGTTTCATTCATAGGGCAAATCTGGATGGTTCCTTTAGGTAAGATTCCTTTAGTCAGTAATATGGTGTAAGTTATTTCACCCCTCCTGCATTCAATTTGAATTAAGGCTTTTTTTTCAGCAGTTTAGAACAATGTCAATACCTCATTGTTCCTTCTAAATGCAATTGTTAATAGCCTTGTAAAAAGTAAAATAGCTTCACATCCTATAAAACTGCTTTTAAAAGTAAGACTGTATTAGTATTTCACTATGGACTGTTTATGGCCTTCTTGGACAGAAGGGTTTTTCATTTTTAAGCTCATATTTGTTTTGAAAACAGAGATGCTCATCCTTGGCCCTATGCAATCTAACATTTAACTAGTGACTGGAATTCTGCAGCATTGTTGCTGTTCTGTTTGTTAGTGTTGTGGTGTTTTGTTTTGTTTGTGTTTGCTTGTTTTTGTTTGTTTGAACACAAAATATATGTTGAGACACACTTGTCCTTGGCCCTATCCAAAGATGTCCTTTTTGACATCCCTATAACTTAACCAAATTGAGCTTATTTCAGACTATGAGTGAGCAGGAAGCAGATTTTCCTGAAGCCTGATAGAAGGCACAGTATCTAAGCTTGGTTGGTGGCTCCTCTCCAAGTGTGCTGCTGAGTTTTGGCTCTTGTAGACACAGAGAGGTGACCCTTCAGACAGGGCAGACTGAGGCATTTAAGATTGCACCTTCAGTTCTGCGTGGGGCTCAGGGGGCAGCCTGTGTTGGTCCTGGAGGGCGAGTGTCATCTGCCAGTGAAAAGTCCTGCCAAGGAAGCCAGTCTCTGTATTCCCAGTCTGGCTTTGGTCTTCGGGTAGTTTAAAATGTCGTTTCCATTTTCATGATTTCATAACATTGTAAATGTCTGTGTTATGCAATAGTTTTGCTTTGGTAAAAAGCTGGAGGAGCTTTATTTTATGCATGTAATAAAATAATAAGCCTCCCTCAAAAAAACAGTGCATCTTCCATGGTGTTTTTCAGTTGTGGGTTTTTTTTACCAAGGTGCATTCTGTGCCAGATTTTCACATTCATAAAAGAAGAACAACAATACAAACGTGCTTTATAAAATGCTTTTAAGTTCTTGGAGAGCATTATGTAGGAGCCAGGTAATGGTGGTGTCGTAGTAAGTGACAAACACTTGACTGACAGTCAGAAGTGTAGGGCAGGGAAAAGGTCTTTGTGAGGGGAGTGGTCGCTCAGAGGCTGGGCACAGGTTCAGCGACAGAAAGAAAGTGCTCTCTCAAAATTCAGAATCTGAGAGAGATTTTTATACAATACAACATGAATATCTGTCTCTGGTGTGGGGTGAGTGGCGGAGGGTCAGGTTCCCAGGCTGATTCAGTGGTTATCATGCACATACAAATTGTATCAGCTTTACTTGTATGTGCATAAAAACTTAGTTGTAAGCAGCAAGTAAAACTTACCTGTTCATTCCAGGGAAGCAAAAGAGCACCTAAAAGGGAACAAGTCTTCTGGATACATTAGTTCCAGCAATCTTTCCAAATTATTTGTTGATGCATAGTGCACATCTGACACCTGCCAAGCAGTTTTCTACTGAACCTGTGTTTCAGGAAATATTAATGTATTTTGCTTTAAAAACAAATGCTCAGTGGTGTACACTTTACGTATTTTACTCAACTGCTGAGCTGTGTAAATACACATTTGAGGTCCAGATATTCCTATGCAGGACGGATTCTGGAAATCCTGTGTTCACCTGCATGTGGGCTTTTAGGCATTGTCCAATAATATAGCTTATGTCATTTACCTGTGTATGCTTTATACTGTCACCATATGATAAAATTTCTTTCGTAAAATGTTAAAATCTTAATAAATTGTCATGAATATTGACTTTAATTTTAACTCTTATAAACGGAAATTTTCATTTACTCTTTTTTCCCTTCCACTGATAAATATTGAAGCAGAAGTCTGTGAGCTTGTGACTGAGAGTCTGGTGTCAAGGTAGACTTCAATAATGGTTCAAACCAGACAATAACTTTGGAGGTTGCTTCTGTTCCTTAAACACAGAGCAAAATCAATTTCACCCAGACGTGTCACTAGAGAAATCTTCTGGTGTGTCAAATGCTTCTACCCCTCCCCGCCCAGCATCGCCTCAGAATTCAGATAAACAGAAAGGCTGCATTCTGCATGGTGGGTTCATGTTCCTGGAGCAGGCTGCTTGTTACATCTCAGCAAGCTCCAGTTTGCAAGCACACAGGCTGGAACTGTTTCAAAGGATGTAATTACAGGAGAAGAGGAGACTTGATATCTAAGAATGATGGAAATAGGGGCAATATATAGCGGAAAACAGCTGCTACGATACCAGGATATCGTTACTGGTAAAGCAGCAACAGCAAGCGTGTGAGAGAGAAAGTGAAATCAGTATTTGTGTTTATTTCATTGTATTTTATGGTGAGAGAAGTAGTGATAATTTGAATGACAGAACTTTTAGAGCTGTTTCAATTCTATCTCTAGAATGGAGAGAAGAAGAGTTGTCTTTTTTCCACATTACCTGCTTCGCACATGTATGTGCAAATACTTGTCTGCATGTGTCAGTCTGTTTTAAACTTGTCCATGTCTGAATACGTAAGAAGAATTTTGGGGATGACTTTTATATTCCCCCTCAGCCCTGGAAAATGCAAGTGGTACCTCTGCTGCTCCAGGTGAAACTCCTTGCCAAATGTTAGGTTTTGTTTTTTCTTTAATTTCTTCAAAGGAAACAATTTAAATTCAGATTTGAATAGAGACATAAGAAAGGTTTTTTCCTCACTCTCCTTCAGGATGATGCTAAGACTTCAGCTTTCTCAAAGTTGTAGGATGAAAAATTTTGAATTCTGGTTTGTGGTGTCAGAACGTTGGTTTGGAAGACAGGTGTATGCCTCTGTGTTTGTGCATACATAAAAGGCACAATTTTTGTGAAAATTGACTACATGTTGTTTTGACTGAAGAATTCATTAATGTATTCACTGACTTAGTAAATAGCTCTAAAACGACTGTATCTAAATTACACAATTTTACTGCAATATGTACAAATTCGGGGATCCTGTGAGTTTAGAAAACACGTTGAAATTTCATGGGTTTTGTGGCTTTCAGGTAGGCTAATAACCAGTGTGAAAATACTTGGATCCCCAGAAGAGGTGTGGTTGAATGAGGTCATTGAAAAACATAGAAATGTTTCTGATTTTAGATCAATTACAAATATTTAATCTTAGCAAAAATATACCTGAACCTTAAATTGCTCTACATTTAAAAAGAGAATCTGAAAAATACTTGTTTCTGTAGCTGACCAAGTTAAGAAGGGTAATTTAAAGAGACTCCTCCTACCACAAGAAAGGGCTGAGTACAATAGAAGTCCTGGGCAAGGGTATCCTATATTGCACAGGAGGTGCTTTAGCTGGAGCAGCGCTCTCTGGACCTGCGTTTTCTCCAAAGGGCAATTGTGTTTGGGTGTTTGCAGAGCCCTGTGAAGGGACCTTGGTGTGGCCTTTCAGAGGTCAGCATGGAGCTGAATCACATGGTGGGTCCCTGTGGAGCCCAGTGTATTTATGTCCTTATTGCCGTGAAGGGACAAGTTTACATTTTTCAGCCTGATTGTCCCTTCTGTCGCAAGGTGAATCTCTTGGTCCAGTGGATTTATTAAAAGAACACAATTCCTAGAGGAGTTTTTGCAAAGTCAGGTTTTTTCCTGCGTGGTAACGAGTGGCAGCAATGCATTCTTAACCCCTGCTCTTTCCTCTTTCTTTCATCTAGGCAAAAAGTTGTGGAGGGCAGTCTCACTCACCCCTTCGCGCTGACGCTGTCGGGGGACACGCTGTACTGGACGGACTGGCAAACACGCTCCATCCACGCCTGCAACAAAAGGACAGGAGAGAAGAGGAGGGAAATACTGTCTGCCCTGTATTCCCCCATGGACATCCAGGTCCTCAGTCCGGACAGGCAGCCCTACTGTATGTTTTACTTCTCCATGAAACTTTTGCATGACTGCTACTTACCTGTCAGGAAAAGCCTTAGTCATACTAGTGGTTGGTGTGAAGCTGTCAGGGTTTGAACACTTGTCAGGGGATTTGTTGCTAAAGGCACCTCAATCCTGTACCTTTCTCTGAAAATTCCAGCTTGAATTGGTGGGAGCTCATTCATCATCCCAGTTGGTAAAAAAATCCAAAATTCAGTGCAGTACTTCAGTGACATGTTTTGATTTGGAATATCTGAGTGAGAATGATAAAGACTCACCGGGCGTCTTTTTAACGCCATTATTGTAGAAACAACTGAAGAAAATACTCCTACTTTTTTTAATAAGTAGAATTGCCACAAAATATGCACGTTGTACTTACAAGTGCAGGTTTTGCAGTCCAAGCTTGATGGCGTTGATCTTCAGTATGTAACAAATAGTTTATGAACGTTTGAGTGTGGAAGGGATTTAGTTCTGAGCTTTTATATAAACATCTACGTGCTTCTGGTTTTTCTTTATGTGTATGATGATACTTCAAAGGAGGGCAGGTGTGGAGAGTTGAGATTTAAATGAGGCTGTATATATCTTGTATATGCATGTGATTCCCTGTGGTGATTTGTCTAGTTATTTTTTAGGGTTGTGTGAATGGGACTTAAAAGCAATGGTATGAAATTGTGTGTCATTGAGTAGCTATGGGAAGAGTCATCTCTTGTGTAGAGGAGATGGACTTGCCATTTGGACTGGCTTCTTTATTTATGTGAGCTGTAAAGTCTGCTTTGCCAAAGTTAACGTTTGCTGTTCCAGTAAAGTTTATAGGATGTCAGTAAAGAGGCTTGAAAGTAAGTAAAAGGAGTTTGGAGGTCATCTTGGTGATGGAACACATGCAGGTTTTCACTGAGGCTGTCAGGTATGCGCAGCACCCTGGTTTATCTCACAGTTCCAGATAAGAGCTGGTCTATGCTGAATTCTTGCCATTGCTTTTCAGCTGAGGGAGTGTCCCAGCCTTGGGTCATGGTATTTCTGGGGCAGTCACCAAAAAAACATGGCCCACAGGGAAATAGTATATGCTGAAAGTTGCTCAGATGCTATTGATTTAATTAAGATCAGGATTTCTTCCTCTTCCATTTTTTCATCTTTCTGACTGTCAGTGGAAATAACAGAAGCCAGATTAGCCAAAAAGTTTGCTTTTTATATTAAAGCACTTCAGATGCTTATTCAAGCTATGAATGATTTTGGAGAGATCTTCAACAACTTGCTCTCTCTGTATATATTTAATTTTTTTAATAGCTAGCAATATTCTCCATAATTATGGTTACAGTCTCGTCTCTTGCTGCCATTTTTTTCCCCATGTAGGTGAAATAGGTGTGTACAGTTGTGTGTCCATCCCTGTCCTGTCACGTGTCATCCCACACACCACCCTCAATTTTATTTTATTTTATTTTTTTACATTTAAAAAAAAAAATGCTGACTTTACCTGTTGCTCTTCTAGACTTCCTGGTGATTTGGATATGTGTCTTATTGTGAAAGCTTTGCAGTAGGAAAAGATATTTCCAGCATGCAATACTACTGCAACATGGGAGTTGTACAAATTGTGATGTTTCCCTGTCTTTCCTGGAAGTGGTCTGTGAAAGAAGGACAGTCTGTCCCCCCAGCCACTGGCCCCTCAGCCCTCTTTTTCGTTTCCATGCTGCTTAGCAGACCTGGCACCCACGGAGTAATTGGTGTCCAAAGCTCTTCACTGTGCTCACCTTCAGATACGTTGAAGAACTAGATAGTGAGAGTGCAGTGAGCTGTTGGCTCTTCCCAAACCAGCTTTTGCATGCAGCTCAGTTCAGGTGCCCCTGGAAGTATGGTGCTGGGGAAATGGGAATCAAACACTTAATTTTGTGATTTCTCTTTCTTTTAGCACAAATGCTTGTGCCAGTCATTTGGGATCTATAATTTCCTCCCTGTGGAGAAAAGAGGGCTTTAGGGGTTCTAGAAAAATGAAGTAAATCTGTTTGGTTTCTTAAAGTTCACACTCCATGTGAAGAAAACAACGGTGGCTGCTCCCATCTGTGCCTGCTGTCTCCAAAAGACCCCTTCTACAGCTGTGCCTGTCCCACTGGTGTGCAGCTAGAAGACGATGGCAGGACATGCAAATCAGGTAGGAGCTTGGCTTTTCTACAGTGACAGTGTTGACTTGGTTTGGATTTGCCACTTGAAAGTTGAGCCTTGAAGAAGAGAGTTGGGAGGAACTGCCTGACACGCTGAAATGTTGCTCTTGTCTTGAGGAAGGTGGCTGAAAGTGTGCACCCAAATCTCCTGCCAAACCACCAAAGATAGTGGGTTTTTATGAACTAGCTTAATCCCTTGCATCAGAAATCAGAGATTTTTGAGTGTATTTTGTGTCTTCTGGCTGTATTTTGGTTCTTTGTAGGACTGAAGTGGTATGTGGAGCCCATTACAGAATAATTTTATTAGAAGTGAGCTATTATAGGACACCTTTTCATTTTGTCAGAGGAGCATGAACAGACTTCTGCTCCCCCTCCTTCATTGTCCAGTGGTGCTCAACAATGCAGTCGTGGTGGCCAAGCCTTCCAGCTGCAGATCCAAGTTAGCAGTCACACAGATGTGCTGAGAATTCATTCAGGGCCACTTCCACATGCCCATGGGCTGTTTTAGAGATAACCCAGTGAGTTACCCCTGCTTCAGTTTGTTTAATAATGAAATGATCTGCACGTAAAAATTCAAAATTAAGATTTAAACTAAACCCATCATTTTTCTGGTTCCGAAGATGAATCATCCCTCTGTTTCCCTTTGGGCTGCACTGTGGGAAGGATTTATGAGGCAACTGCACTGGAAGTTTTTTCTTCCAGGATCTGGTTTGTCTTTTTTGGGCATTATATTTAATTTGAAAAAGCGAGGCAATGCTTTGTATAATGAGGGTTGTAAAGTTTGCTGCTTGAGATAATTCATCTAGAGAAAAAGATTTTCTAGGTGGCTGTTCCATGTCACTGAGAGGTAAGAGATGCTTGTGTACGGTGGCAAGACACTAGGAGACAAGTTTCTGGAGAGTGTTCTGCCAACAGGCTGAAAGACACTCTGCTGCCTGTCTCCAGGGAGTTTTCAGTGAGTCTAGTCAGAGTAGTCATTTTCCAGTGTGGCTCTGAGGACTAAAGCAAGCATAATAGATTCCTTTCATTTGTGAACTTGAAGCAGAATTCAAACACTGAACCTCCACGGTTTAAGGGCCAGCTTTATTAGCTCATCCTACTGCAGTTGAAAAGCTTAGAAGGTAGTTCTTGCAGCTGCTGAAAGACGTTTCTCTTGCCTTCTTCCAGCCTTGGAAAGTTTCCCTTTCACAGCTTTTTAAAAAAACGTTGTTGAATGCTCAGGACAACCTTTTTAGACATTCATATTGACCTCATGTTTCTGGCAGTGGGAATGAAGGTCAGCCTGCTTTTGGCATCTTGGCGGATAGCACAAGCAGGAGTGACTGCTTATACTGTGCTTTCACCTTTCCATTGTCAGGCCAGACAATCTGTCAAGGGTGTTCTGTCAAAGGAGTGCAAAAAAGTGGGATGGGAACAGGAAATCTGGTTTTGCATAAGAATGTGGCCTTTTCGTTCAGTTTTATGGATTATTTCTTTCCCAAGCTCCACATCTTTTGTTGTCTTGTCTGCCTTATGCCAACATCCATGTGCTTCTCTTTCCCCTCTTATTAATTAACTCCTTGGTTGCAAGGAACTGACTTCTTGTTCTCTGCACAAGTCCTTTGTAATGAAGTTGTGTCAGGAGCTACCAACGGGACAGTGCTGACCAGCTCTCCATTTCATCCCCTCTTGCTTGGGCAGAAATGCAGAAGTACAAAGTCACTTAGAATCATAGATCTGCTTCTTTGATGTTAGGCTTTTGAGTGAATTACACAAATGCTACTGGGGATTTGTCTGCAAGAGAAAAAGCATTCTGTTGTCAAAATCTTTGTCCACATGGGGAGTTTACTGGTGCAAATACAACTGCATAATGTTACTGTAATCTCTGTCAGAAAGTATTCTTGTGCAGAAAAGCCCTAAGGCTTTTGAGGCAATTTCCACTCCTTTGGACATTGAAGAACACATATATTGGTAACGTTGAGCTCTGTAGCTCTTTACAAAGAGTGTTGAATGATAACAAGCCTAGGTAATTAAGAAAACCTGAGTTCAGGAACAGGCTGGGCCACTATTTGCTTCGCTGCCTGTGTACATCAGAACTCTCCATCTGGATTTTTATATTTTTCTGAATATATAACTGTAGATGTGCTGAAGCCATAAATACTGTGACTGTATTAAAAAGATAGTTCATTATTCTGTAGTGTTGGGTTTTGGTGTTGATTTATTTTCGCTTCCTCTGTGGTTCTAAACAGTTGCTCTGATTAAATAATAAAAAATAGCCCTACAGTAGATGTCCATCACTATTAACATATAGTAAACACATGGATAAATTGCAACTGGCATCAAGAATAAGTTCCTCTCTGGGAATGTGTACTTGTTTGGGGCAGGTAGATATTTTTGTGTTGTTTCCCTCCAGATGAACGATACTAAGTCTGTTTTCCTCTGTTGTCTCTGCAAATGCTCTGGACATGCTTGAAGATCCTGTGTCAACAAGCAGAGGGGTCATAAATTTGGAAAGTGAATCAGCTGCATCTGACCATGTACGCTGAGCAAAGAGAGCATCCAAGCTATGGACTTGGAATTACTTAAGAAGTTGTGTTGCACCACTGTTGTCTTGGAGGATGTGTCCAAATATGTGATTTTAGATCAGTATCTGAACCCTATCTTGCCTGTGTAGAATAATAGATGGTTTGGGTTGGAAGTAATCTTAAAGATCATCTTGTTCCAAGCCCCCTGCCATGGGCAGGGACACCTCCCACTTGACCAGATTGTTCAGAGCCTCATCCAAGCTGTGCTTGAACACCTCCGGTGATGGAGCATCCACAGCTTCCCTGGGCAACCTGTGCCAGTGTCTCACCACCATCATAGTGAAGAACTTTTTCCTCATTTGTAATCTAACCCTACCATCTTACAGGTTGAAGCCATTATACCTCATCCTATCACTACAAGCTCCTGTTAAATGTCACTCCCCAGCTCTCTTGTAGGCCCCTTCAGCTACTGGAAGGCTGCAGTAAGGTCCCCCTGGAGCCTCCTCAGGCTGAACCACCCCAACCCTCTCAGCCTGGCCTCACAGATGCTGAAGTCACAGTCTGTGATGCCCCTCGGAGCCTCATGGCGCTGGTCTGCAGGGCCTGTGGGGGTGGCCTAGGCAGTAATAGCTCTTAACTACCTTGTAACTTCCAGGAGTGACTGACCTCTGAATTTTCATGTTTCAAAGTGGAGCTTCAGTTCTTAGACCAGGTGGATTTCTTGATTTGTGGGCTTGTTTTTTTTTGGTTTGTGGTGGGTGGTTTTGTGTTTGTTTGAATGTCTTCTCTAAGCCTGCTTGAACAATGGCACGAACGTTTGAGAAAGGACCATAGGTTTGGTTGCAGTCATTTAAAAGGGATGTAGAATTCTAACTAATTAACGCTTTATTTATGCAATCATACAATTGTAAGCTTGCTTTAGTTAGTCTTCAGTTTCTTGCTTTAGATAATTTCTGATCCAAGTAATGGAAGTCCTAGGACCAAAGCAAAAACTATGTGTGTTCTATGCATATTTTCAGGGAAGCAAAGTGTGGTTTGGTCAGCAGTGGACAAGGAAATAGGCCAGTTTGGGAAGTAGAGCAGAAGTGTGGAAATTTTAAAAGCTTGGGGACATTCTTTCAGTCATTCTTCTGACTTGGAGCTATCCTGAGGTGACTGCTGTTGTTGGGCTGGTAGTAGTTTGAAGTGTTGTGAGAAAGACAAATGTACTAATAGCTACTGCCATGTCTCCAGCAGTAAACCATTTGAACTGTTCTTGCCTTGGAGGGCAGAGTCCACAGGTGATAGCTTCATGTCTATCCTGCCTGACCAACCTGCTGGCCTTCCATAATGAAGTGGCTGCAACAGTCAGCCGGGGCAGACCTATGGGTGTTGTCTGTCTGGACTTCTGCAAGGCCTTCAACATGGTCCCCCACAGCGTCCCTTCAGAAGCTCAAACTCTCCATAGACAGACTCTCTGTGCTGGTTTGGGCTGGGGCAGAGCTGGTGTTCCTCCAGCAGCTGGTACTGCCGTGTTCTGGATTTGTGCTGGAGACTGTGGATAGCTCAGGGCTGGTTCAGTGATTCCTGAGCAGGGCTCACACAGGGTCGGGGCTGCTCTGCCCCTCAGCCCACCCCCCCAGCGAGCAGATGGGGTAGTTGGGCCGTAGCAGCTGGGAGGGGACACCATGGACAGCCGACCCCAGCGGAGCACGGGAGGCTGGGGGAGGACAAGGGAAGGGAAGGGGGGACGTGTGGAGGGGCACCCTGCTGTGGGTGACCTGCTGGAGCAGGGGGGTTGGATGAAACGATGCCCAGACAATCCTGACAGCCTAGGAGATCTAGAAGCTACCTCTTCTATTTCTACTCCATTTCATTAAAAATTCATGAGGTTTTTTCTTTCATTCATGTGCAGATCTTGTTTGTTTTGAGCCTGTTTTCCCCTTGCTTTTGTTAGTGTTGTTATATTTATGATTTTATTTGATCTATATGAAAAGATTACATTATTCATAGCAACTTTTATCCTTCCAAATGGCGAGTACTTTGTGTAGTGACAAGATGAAATAACCCTATTTGGAAATGGCCTTGATTATAATTTCAGTGGATAAAAGCCATCAGAAGCATGCTGTAAGGAGGAAACCTGGAGGGAGTGTGAGGAGAAGTCTGGAAGATCTGCCACATCATCTTCTAGCTCTGTTGTCAGTCATTTCGCTGAGCTACTGAATGAAACTCTCTCTTTTTGGGGATTTGGTGCATGTTTCACATTGCTGACAGCTTTCCAGGGCTTTGAAATGCTGCCTGGTTAGAGATGGTCACTAGCTCATTTTTTATGCTAAGGGCTTAAGGGTTGGGGGCTTGGTTTGTGTGTATGTGAAGGAAAAAGTGACTCTCCCTTTTGAGTGCTGTTGAGTCTCTGGATTGATTCTGGTTTTAGGCTGCAGGAAAACCACACTCTGGGTCTGTACTGGAAAGGTTTTTGTGTAAATGTTGTTACCTTGCATTCACGTGAGCTAGGTACACGCACAGGAGAAGTTACCAAGACCCAGTGACGACTTGTTAATCTGCTCTGGCTTGAATCCCTCTTCAAACATTGGGTGGCCGAGCTCTATTTTACAGCAGCAATGTAGCAACAGTGAGGTTGAGACACTTCTTGGATTTGTAAACCCTAATTTACAATTGTTTATCATTTTTATCCACGAAGTTTACCCTTTGACAGATGATTGCGTTAGCTCAGAATTGGATTTTCTGTGGCTCCATCATACTTGGAACATAATAAATAACGTTTCAACTTCAAAGCATTATGCAGCTATCAGCCTCAGAGAGGGCCCGTGGGATGTAAAATATTTATTTCTGTTTGTGTAAAGGAGGACAGCAGTGCCCAGAAACCACTATGTTCAAGGTCTCTTGGTGAGTGGGAAACATCTGCAATTAGAAGTCAACAGAAGTGGGATTGTAGAAAAAAAATATTATATTTCTGTTCAGTATTTAAAAACAAAATTGTGTATCTTGTTGGGTTGCAATGAATTTTTGATCTTTGGCAGTGTGTAGTTGAAGGTATCGCTGACAAAACTGGTTTGCTAGGTGGTAACATGGCTGTCATGTAAAGTCTGTGATTCTTTACTCTGAGCCAGTGAGGCTGAGTATCTCCAGCAGAGAATAGGTGCATTTAAACTTTAAAACCATGCTTCAAAAGGAAACAGCAGAATGTGAAGACTGTGCCCTTTTCCTGGTGGTGGGGATTTCTCACAGACTTTGTCTTGGCCCATCCTTTTCCCTACGGCTCGCGATGGACTGTTAGTAAGAATTCTGTACAAAGGGGTATTCTTTTTTTTGGTTAATAAAAAGTAGAAGCCAAGACTATGATATCCATAAGCTAACAATCATATTTACCACTTAACGTTTCCAACTTTCTTTTCCCTTTCCTTAAAGCACAGTATAGTGTAGACAGACCTCAGAGGGGTAAGACTTAGCTGCTCAAGCACTTTGAGGTCTTTGGATGAAACCTCTGTACAAGGGTGGGTTCTTTGCTTGGCCCAGCAGTAGCCAGATAATTGTGCTGATCTTTGATTCTGGTTACTACCAGTGCAGTTATGCCTGCTACACTGGTGCTGTTTTGAGTAAGTCTTGGTAAGAGTTATCTACTGCTCTGTCAGCGAGTGGCTTCACAAAGCTTTGTGCTCACCAGCGTGTAGTGCTGGGCATGTATGAATTTGTGTCCCACAGAGGCTCAGCTCTGAGTAAGAGTCACTGGCTTCTGTGTTGCAACAGCTTTCTCTGGAAGAAACATTACTTTTGTCTGAGCTGTTCTGTGCTAATGATCTTGTCAGCTGTACAGGTTAATACTCTGCTTGTAGAGGGTTTTTCAGTGCCTGTATGAATATGTCAAAACTCTGAATTGCAGGGTTTTTTTCTGGTTCAGGCAAAGTAACTTAGAATTTTGCTACTGAGATAATGGCATAAACAGGAGACAATAGCTTTTCACTGTTAGATGCAGACAGATATGATGTAATTTGTGAGTTACGTGAGTGCTCTGGTATTTCCTTTCTTTGTCACAAGTGTTAGTTTTCCTGATGCCTACTTAGCTTTCAGTGAAACCAAGTCCTGCCTGAATGTGGGCACTCAAAACATTCTTTCAAAGAAACCTTTCCTGTTTCTATCTGGTTGGTTGCATGCTCCCACCCCACTCAGCTCTTGGCTTTAAACTGCTAAACCTGTGTGCATCGCATGCTGTGCCCACTGCCCAGTGCCAGGTAGGAGAGAACTTATAGAAAAAGAATTACCGTTTATTTCTAGCTGTTACCAGAGTTGGTTTCAACTCCTTGAATATTTTTATTTTCTGTAGAAGTTGAATAGCAGGATTGGGGTTTTACAGTTTATTTAAACCTCTCGTAGTGAGTTTCATTGCATAATTTTTCCTGTAGTGTGAAGAGCAGCTAATGCTCAACCCTCCTGCAAGCTGTTGCAGTTGTTTTGGATACTGGCAGGCTCATTAGAGAGCACGGCAGCAGTCCCTGTTCTCGTACGCTGTCGTGGTTTAAGCCCAGTGGCTGACTGAGCCCCACAGAGCAGCTCAGTCACCCCCCTGCCCAGTGGGGCAGGGGAGAGAACCAGGGGAAAAAGGGAAACTCATGGGTTGAGATAAAGACAGTTTAATGGGACAGAAAAGGAAGGGATAACAGTAGCAGTAGTAATAATGACAGTAATAATAATAGAAATAATATAGAATAGAAATAATAATAGAAGTAATAATACACCAATAATAGTATTTTTTAAAAGAATATACAAGGCATGTATGTAGTGCTGCACAGTACAGCTGCTGGCTGGTGCCCAGTCAGTCCCTGAGCCACGATGCCCCTTGGCCAGCTCCCCTCAATATGCTATGTCATATGCTAGGGAATACCCCTTTGGCTTTTTTGGGTCAGTTTCCTGGCCACGTCCCCTCCCAGCTTTTTGTGCACCCTGGCCTCTGCTGGAAGGGCACGCTGAGGAGGCCTTGGCTCGGTGTGAGAGCTGCTTAGCAACAGCTAAAACATCAGCGTCTTATCAACATTATTCCCATCCTAAAGCCAAAGCTCAGCACGAAACCAGCTACTAGGAAGAGAATGAACTTTATTCCAGCCCAAACCAGGACAACTCCATACTGAATGATGAAGTTTTCTCCCGTTCTAATATTCCACATCATGCATCTTCCTCCTCCCCCCCCTTTTTTTTTTTTCCTATACACTGGAACTTTGCCAGGTAATTCACTGTATGACAGCAACTAGCAAAATCCTTTGCCTTCCTGATAAACTTTTTTAGTTCATCAACAGTGCTAAGGTAGCTGTCTCGAAACAGCTTGTAAAAGAGTAGCCTGCGGTCGAAGTACTTCTAACACACTCCTTTCAAAAAGTGCTTGCTATTTTATTCTTCAAAGAAGAGCTAAAAGCTTTCCCTGTTTTACAGTTTCTCTCATTTTTTCCCCATCAATACAGAGATTTCCAAAGTTGCCTGTAAGTAGACTAAGTCCACACGTGCAGCTGCATGCGGTTGTACATAGATATAACTGGGGGAAAAGTCCCACAATGGAGCATTGTTCTAGCCTAATTGGTAGACAGGCAAATGGGAAAGGAATAGCGTGGCATTTTCTGGCATAGATTAGCAGAGGCAGCCACTGCAGTCTACATTTGTTTAGGTTGGGTGAATAAATTGGAGCATTTGTTACCGTATTATAGATGTCTTGTCACTTGTCAAATGTGAAGTGGGCCAAGAAAAATATAAAAAAGGCTCTTGTCAAGCTGCTGAGATGGCCTGCTCTGCTGCTGTCAGCTCTGATTGCAGTTAATTTTGCAAATAGAATACAGTTGCCATTTCCAGCACTGAAGCATGAATTTTTAATAACGACAGAGCAAACCAACCAAATCAAAGCAAGTGCCATACCTCGCATGGATATTAAAAATAATTGATTACTGAGTGTGGGAGGAAGGCATCACATGAACAAACAATAACAACAAAAAATCTCTTAACCTGTTTCTGTAAGATTTCTTAATTGCAAAGGGAGCATATAGTCTTCAGGGAGTGAGAATAACCCCCTTGAACATTATTGCTTTGGCTTCTGTTCTGTTTTGTTTCTTTGTTAATTCAGATATTCTGCGTGTTAATCAGAACAGTTCATCAGCTTTTATGGCTATTAGAGCTACTGAAAATTTCTGCAGAAGGTCTGCAGAAAGTTGTTGCTGAATAAAAAAAGGATTAAAGAAAAATAAATAGTTCAAAGTTTAAGCCAGCTGGAAAAATAAAACAACAATTTGAGCTTGGGTCTTTTAAAACGCTTTCTAACTGGAAACTTCAGAGGGATGCAATTCCTTCTATTTTTCTGATGTATGGTTTTCACAGAATATTTTACATCAGCTCTTGCTACAGTGTTTGGTTGCTTCAATTGTGACGTTGGAATAGCTTTCATTCCCAGCTCCCCCCCAAAAAGGCTTTTGTACACTGTGTGAGGTGACACGGGACTGTGTTGTAACAGTTAGCAGTTCTGCTGGGAATCTCTTCATCGTGTGGCTGCAAAAGAGGCTGTGGCGAGAGAAGTTTTTTGGAGAGGAATTTAATTAAATAAGTGCTGTAGCACTTTAGCCCTGGGTAAATAGCTAGCTGTAATGTGTTAGGCAGGTTCTAGGGGATCTAGGATAACACCAGGCAAGTCACAGCAGAACACTTCTGTAGCCTTGAAAACATTACTACCAACATTAATAATCAAAATACCTCCATGATACAGATAAAACTAATGAGCCAGACAAGCGTGTTTGTCTAGATTTTTAGAGAGAACCAATGTCGAGTTCTCATCTCAGTGCTGTGCTCAGAGCCTGCTGCCAACGCTTTTTTTCTCTACCAGAAACGTCTTAATTGAGTCAAATATGGTTATAAGCAGCACTGTGATTTTTAAACTGTGTTATAATAAAAGCCATGATTTTTTGCACCTATTAAAAATTGCCCACTATAATGATCAAGGAGGGGAGTGGAACTTTGTGAGATATGCTTTGATAGTGTCTTCTCTGCTCACATGCTTTTGAATGTCCAAGGATGTAGATGTATGTCTATCAAGAGCCTTGTTGTGTAATAATTTGGAATTAAATTTAAGGTTCTCTGCAGCAGAATTTGCCACGCAGCCAGAACTTTGAGTTGGCCAAGTAGCTCATTCCCCTCCTTACTTCTTTTTCCTATAAGTCTCAGCTAGAGTTATGTTAGAAATCAGAAGAATTTCCCAAGAAGCATCCGGTTTAACTCTCAATAAACTGTCCTGGTTGTCAGCTGAAGTGAATATTTTTTTTTTCTGGTCTGCTAGGTCAACAGAGAAAAGTTTTCTTTTCGCTGTTCGTTTTCAGCCGTGTATGTCCGTGGGACAGAGCTGAGTTTGGGAATATTTCTGTGGTAGTGTTTGCCTGCAGAAAAAGCCGGAGCAGCTGAATGTGTCCAAAGCAGGATTATTTTCTTCTCTTTGCAAGGAATTCATACTCATTATGTTATTGCTAATTTCAAGGCGTCTTGGTTGTCCTGGGTGTGGTCAAAATATTACTTTGTCTGCAATTGGATGTGTGACCATATGCACAGGTGAACACAGGACAGATCTGCATCACATAAAGTCTGATTGTTGCTGCTGTGGGGAGCTAAGAGTGTTTTGTATTTGTGGTGTGAATTTTTGGGGAGTATTAACAGTGGCTTTCAGCCTGTTGTCTCGCCAGCAAGTCTAGGCGCCGTTTGGGCCTTAGACTGCCAGTTCCTTCCTCTGGTATGTTCAACTCTGCCCTTGTTCACAGGGAACCAAGGATAAGCTGCAATCAGTTGTGTGAAGAGACAAAACATACACATTTGATTTGTATCTGTCTGTTCCCATGCAATGATCCTTGTAACCTTGGTTGCCTTAGAAATACATGTAACAGTCATATCCGTTAATAGATAGGACTGACTAGAGCTTATTACCGGTTAATATATAACTGATAACTGTGTTATCAGTTGCTAGGCAATCATTTGATGCTTCTCTGCTTCACACTACTCAGACTTTAATCTTAATACTAATGATTGCAGACACATCACTAGAATAGAAATTCAGAAGTTAAGGTAAGTATGAAACTCAGAGCGCTGTGGGTGGCTGAACAACCGCAGTGCTGCTCACTTTTTGAGACACTTGAGCTAAAATAATTTACATTAAGTTTTAGTTTAAAACTCTTCTGTGTTTGTGGAGTGCTTGGATGACCAGATACATCTCCCTTTCCACATTTAATTTTGAGGCTTGACTTTTTACTTAACTTACACTAAACAGGAGTTTTTATTTTTACTCCCACAAGTGCAATATTTCATAGCCATAGAAGCAAGACATAAAACTGTGTTACAGTGAGGTGTTTGTGTCTGCTGTAGCTGCTGTGCTGTTGTGGCTTGCTCTCTGACCTCTGCAGTTGCAAATCTGTGCCCTGGTTTGCAGGTGCTTTCTCTAACAGTGAGGATTTCCACCTTTGGCTGATCATTCAGGAGCTGCAGTGACTCAAGGTGGTTCAAAGTGCACATCAAACTATGTCCTCTGTGCTGTGTTGCAAACCTGCTTGGGTGATGATACAACACTGCTTTTCTAGATCCTTTCCTTTTACTGCACACTTACAGCCCTGAGCACCATTTCTTTTCAGAGCTGCTGGGATACAGTTTGGAGATTAAGCTCTGATTTCCAAACCTGAAAGCAAACAGCAGCAAAGTTCAAGTTCCCAAAGTGAATGTGAATTTTATTTTAATTTCAATGTGGATTGAACTTCTGAGTCTCCAGAACTGCATGCCTAGGTACAAGTTGTTTCTAGAAGAATGTTCTCCTGAGGATGTGGGTTTCTGTTCTATTTAGTGGGCTCAGAAGGTAGGTGTCGTGTTGGCCATTGTCCTTCAGCCTGGGCTGTTGGTGGGCACGGGAAGTGACCAGCTCCCACTGCTATTTGCTGATCTACATGAAATGCGACAAGTGACTTTTGTTCTGGTTTCCAGCTTTGGAGTGTTGCTAAATGATGAAAACTCCTTGTCAGTTTTCAAACTACGCAGCATGGATTTAGTAACAGAATAGGAAAAAGACTCATACTGTTCTTTTTGTACCAAAACAGGCATGGGTAAACGTGGGGGAAATGTGTTAGACAGCTGGATAGTTCGCTGCGTGTCCTGTTTTTGTACTGATAAGAGAAGCTGCCAGAAAGACGACACTGAAGGTGGCATTTGTCTTTGAAATGTGCTCCAAGTGGTTGTTTGGCACCCTTTCCACAAGCAGTGAAACTTGGCAGTGGGGGAGGGAGAAGAGGAGAGAACAACAATCTATTGCCTTACCATTAGTTTTGCATCAGCTTTGGCCAGATGAGAAATACTCGCTGGAGTTGCGACTTGCTCTCTTGTTGGGCGTCTGGAGCAAGTCATTAATGTAGTTTGTTTACAAAACACTCAAGTCTTCTGTTAGCTCTTTTCATTTATTATGTAGGGCTTGTGTGAGAAAACCATGTCTAATGCGCTGGTACAGCTAGTGGGAAGTTTGGCTGAGCTGAGGAGTTCTGTAAACATGATGAAATATTTGGACCTACCCCTGCCATTTTTTGTTTTGGTTTGTTTTTTTTTTTTTTTTTTTACTGTATTTTTTTTAAGATTCCAGGTAGAGATTACTATGTTCCTTATTATTTTAGGAGGCTGAGAGAAAGATGCTGCCATTGTGAAATAAGAGTGCCAGCACAAGTAACTACTTGAGAAGAACTGATTAGAATTTACTCCCTGTTCAGACAAGTCTACATTTCAATGAAAGTTCGATGCCCCTATTTTGGGGAAATCTCTATATTATAGTGACAGTGGCAGTTGACAGCTTGCTGTGCTCTATTGAGATGTTCACATCAACAGCAGAGGAAATGCTACCGTGAATGGTTTTCTCCCCAGGTGCTGAAGAAGTCTTGCTGCTTGCCAGGAGGACTGACTTGAGGAGGATTTCCCTGGACATGCCAGATTTCACTGACATTATTCTGCAGATAGACAACATCAGGCACGCCATTGCCATAGACTATGATCCTGTGGAAGGCTACATCTACTGGACGGATGATGATGTCCGAGCAATTCGTCGGGCCTATCTTGATGGCTCTGGAGCACAAACTCTGGTAACCACAGAAATAAACCATCCAGATGGCATTGCTGTGGATTGGGTGGCGAGGAACCTGTACTGGACTGACACTGGAACAGACCGCATTGAAGTAACCCGGTTGAATGGGACATCAAGAAAGATCCTTATCTCAGAAAACCTAGATGAACCTCGAGCCATAGTGCTCAATCCTGTAATGGGGTAAGTTCTGTGTTCATTGATAGCCCTGTGAGAGGTCTTTGGATCCTGTTTATGGTCTTCTGAAACTGAAAATATGCAGATTGTGAGATGATGTGTATATTACAAGCCAAATGTTCTGGAAGTAACTGGCATTCCCTTGGTTTATGCTTTTCATACTCTGTATATAACAGGTGACATCTAAATATAGTGCTCTTCAGTGAACTTATAAATTGTGTATTGGGCAGAATTTTCTCTGTGTCTTCAGTATTATCATAACTACAAAAGAACTGGGCCAGTACACATTTTCAGTAGCTTTATTTAATGCTTGAACTTTATATTGTCATCACTGATTATAGGTCAGATTGGCTTGTTTGCTGTGGTAGGGGAAGGAGAAAGTAAGCTCCTTCAAAAGCAGGACAGATCTTGACACTTTTTGTTGTTGATTTTACATGCATTGACTCTTTCCCCTCTCTTTTTTTGAATAGCTACATGTATTGGACAGACTGGGGTGAAAGTCCGAAGATAGAATGTGCTTATTTGGATGGCTCAGAAAGGAGAGTTCTGGTGAATACATCCCTGGGTTGGCCTAATGGCTTGGCCCTGGATCTTGAGAAAGAGAAGCTTTACTGGGGAGATGCAAAAACAGATAAAATTGAGGTGAGTAATAGAGCCACATTTGGGTGCACTACTTAGAAGACAAGTGCTGTCCTCGCGGTGCTTTGTGTCTTGAATGCGTTCATCCAGTTTTTGAGGAGTCTGTTTCATTAATATTAACATGATATTTAGCATAACAAGACATATTTGAGAAGGAAGCCAAATGTGTTGTTCAGAAAAAATTTTGCAAGAAATGTTATGTCGACATGGCTACAAGTGTAATTTAATTGCTTGAAATCTCAGGTTTTACCTGAGGCTTTTGCAACAAATTGGGACAGTCAGATGCAGCTTCTTTGATTTGACGTGCCTGTGGTGCTTGGTGCTAGCTAAAATTGCTGCATGTGGAGGACTTGACGCAAGGTTCGTGTATGGGAGGAAGGTGTCTGTGGCAGCCCTAGAAAGCCATGCTTCAGGACCTTAATGGTTCTGTGCTGTCCAGATGCATGGACAGGAAGTATTTTTTAACATACCACCTGCTTTGAGAACAATGTAGGCATTCTACCTCTGAATTTGAGGAGGGGAAATCCTCTTCACAATGTTGTATAAACACTTAGGACAGTATTTAGTATTTCTTAATTATTGAAAGAGCGTCTGATAGAACATGGTGTGACTGCCCCTTTCTTTGGGAAGAATTTTCTTGAAAATGCAAAAAAATTCGTCCTGTCTACCTGTTGCTTAAACAAAGACAAAATTGGACAAATATTCTTCTTACTTGTTACGATGTACTTCTGTGAGTAAGGTAGTGAAGTGTCTCTGGAGATTCACTACTTTAAATTTAAAAAAGGGTCAAGGCAGATGTTTGTAGTGGTCTAGCCTTGGAAATTGACAGTTGCACCAGGGAGACCCGAGATGTTTCAAGAGACATTCTCCTAAAGGAGGTGCCTTTTTTTCCCATTGGTATTGCATTAGTATCCCATGATTAACTCTTAATCTAGAAGAATAATTGAGCTGCCACAGAAGTGAAGCAAGTCTTAGGTAATGCTGCAGAGAACTGAGTCCCAAAGTAGTTTCACTCAGAGAAGGTGATAAATAACAGACGAAGTTTGAATGAAGGCTTGGGGCAAGCTTTTTTGGGGGCTTCTGAAAATGTGTTCATGAGGTTCTGAGATTTCAGTGAATTATTAACGTCAGTATCCAACTGAGAGGACATTCAGAAAAACTGATGGAGCTTGATGATGCTGTGCTGTACAAGGGCGTGTGGCATTTGTGTAACCCGCGAATACTGCCCAGCAGCCGTTCTGTGCTTCTGTTGTGGAGGTACTCCTGGAGTGGCGGGGGCTGTCTGTGGAGTAGTGGGCTAGCTTGCAGGAGTGTGGCCATTTCATCGGAGAAAGCCGAGGGTATGAGTACAGAATATGGACACAGCCAGATGTTGTGAAGAAGTCTCAAAGAGTTGCTTAACATCCTGTTGTGTTCAACACCACCCTCAATGCTTAGTTTCTAAATAAAATAGTTAAGAAGTGCATCCGGTTGTCGGCCACTTGTGGTCATATTTCTAGAACAGAAAAATTGGATTTTGAACCTCAGTCTGAAGTTGTTGTAGTAGGTTATGATTAAGCCAAGGGTTTGGATGACAGCATGAGGCGTGACCATAAGATGATTAGATTTGTCAGCCAGGCCAGTGTTCCTTTGTAATGTCTTGTTAAGCTCCAGGTGACCGATGTCCATAGGTCCCTTGACCTGGTTGTATTATTCTTAGTATGTAGTAGTCAATTATCTTCCATGATGCTGGAAGAACAGCTTGAAAATTAAAGGTGCTAAATAATTAGCTCTGAGTACTTTAGTTTAAAAAGGGAATTCTCAAGGGAATTTGAATTAGCTCCAAAGTAAGACAAGGGGAATAATCAGCTAATTGAAATAAATTAGTGAAAAAAATTATCAGACCAGAATGTGAGAGTAAAGACCCCCCAAAAAGTTGTTTCTCTTTAAAGCAGTAGTTTAAAATGTTATTCCCTATGATATAAGCTAGTTTGCTGAAGTCATGTTTTGACTATGCTATTACTATTGCCTGTTTCTGTACCAATAACTAAGAAAAGCAATACAGGAATTTTTCCCTGGGTCATGGCCTGTGAAGTTGTTGAGTTTTCATGTTTGGGGAGCAGCATATGCAGCATTTTTAGAGAAACAGATTTTGAGGAATGATTGCACTCTCTAAAGGTTTTGTCCTCAGTAAGACTGTTTGCAAGCTCCAGATCTGTAGCTTCAGTATTTGGCAATAGCTAAGTTCTGGGCTTGATGGCTGTCGGAGAGGTCCTCTGCCCCCTTACTTTTCAGCCTATAGGACAGGGAACATTCCAGATGCCCCTTCTATAGATGGGACCATAGTTGTGCAGTGTGTTTTGTGGGTTACAGTGGTCTGTTCAGCCTGTCTCACTTCATTGTGAGGCAGTGAAGCCAACAGTACTGTTTGGTTTGGCATCAAAGTTTAGGAAAATCAGAGAAGCCAAAGTAAGGGCTTTCTATTCCCTCAGTTTTTCTCTTGCTTATTATACTTACTTTTAGTGGTTCTCTTTTATTTGTAAAAATAGAGAGAAGAGGGTGGTTCACTTGGTCTTGCAATCAGAGGATAACTCTTCACGTGAAGTGGGTTGTGACATCTGTAGATACATCAATCCTTACATATTTTGCAACCCTGTTGTGCTCCTAGCAATGGGTTCCACATTTTCTTAGATTAAAATAGATGTAAGTGTTTTCATTTTAAGTCTTTAACACCCCGCTCCTTTTTTTTTTTTTTTTTTCTTTTTGCACTTTTTCTCTTTATGCTTGGTGTTTACTTTGTTAGCTGTTGTGAACAGACTCCTTTTGAGGCAGTATTTACAAATACCTGTATGGGCTTATTTAAGATGTGATGGGGGAAAAAAGCATGTTTGCCATCTGTTCTGAACCATGCTGTGAAGGGGCTGTTGTGGTCCCCTCTGGACTGGCACGAGTTAAAATGGTGCTGGCATGTTAGCGTAGAAATGGATGTTAGAGCTCCATCCACTGCAGGACTTCAGTTAGAAAACAGATTTTCAGTTTCCATTGTGGAAAAGGTGACCGACACGTTTGTGTATTGTAGTCCATTGGGAAAGAGCTGTGTGGCTTCAGCAGCCACCAGCACAGCTCAGATGCTGGCCAGTCTCAGACTGGTCTCCAAGAGAGCTTCTTGTCGTCAGTACTCCTCTAGAAGATGGAAAAAGT
This sequence comes from Merops nubicus, assembly GCF_000691845.1. Lineage (NCBI taxonomy): Eukaryota > Metazoa > Chordata > Aves > Coraciiformes > Meropidae > Merops > Merops nubicus. Next base: position 70,317 of record NW_008627650.1, read on the forward strand.
GTGCTAAGAAAATACTTTAGAAGAGAAGCAAATGGATCTGATGCATTGTATTTCACATGTATTGCTCAGCTTCCTGTATTTGTCACCTAGCAGTCCTTCCCTGCCAGATCTCTGCCTTGGAACCCTGATTGCTCCTATCGATACCCTGGATTTTCCCAGGAGACTGTAGTTTGTGCTCCTCTGCCACACAAAAACTTGCTGCATGGTGTGTGAGGTGGGACATCACCACTTTTACTTACGCTGTATTTATTCAGCATAAACTCCTTCCCTCCCACGTGCGTTCCATCCCCAGCAGCGTCCCATTTCCATGGCTCGCCATGCAGCTGCTGTCTCAGGGGTTTGTTCTGTGTGTGTGTATGACTCTTGCATCCACAGCTGGTCAGAAACGAAAAGTCAGCCTAGATGAGTGTCAGGATTTTTCGTTTGCCTGGTAAGCACCTGAAACTACTTGAAAGCATGTTACTGGGTACATTTACTTTATGTCGACACCTAAAACCACCATAGTAGATAGTCAGATGTAACTCTATTTTGTGAAATTTCTGTGAAAGTCAGAAGGTAAAGGAGAAAATTCCCATCTCCACTGTTTTCTTCTATCCATCCACTTCACCTGCCTCAAAATGTCCCAGCTTGCTGTGTAGAAACTGCAAAACAGGGTAAACTGGAACCATTATCTCTACTACTGTGCAGAGGAATGTTGGACTTAAAGCCTGTCAGGGAAGAAGTACAGTTAAGACTGGTACCTGATAATGTCAGGAGTGCACTATGGAGGCTTTTCTGTAGCTTTGACAAACTGCTTGTACATTAGAATTGCTTTTGTCCCTTCAGCTGCTTTCCATATAGAAAAAAACGAGTGAATATAGCTTGTGCATATTTCTGCTTGGTATTCTGCTCTGGTTTCTGGTATTTTAGATCTGCAGGGAGTCATCTTACTCTCCCTGGAAAGAAGGCCTCTTCATATACCAAGTTCTTAAACAGTGACTGAACTTTGTACAGCTTGGAAATTTGATAAGCTGAAGGCATTTGTCCTGTTTTTGCCGGACCTTGGGTTTGAAGCGTCCTGTAAATGTCTGGTTTGGTTTTTTTGTTTGTTTAGTTTGGGGTGGTTTTGTTCCTTTTTGGTAACACACTCTGACATCACTTTTGGGTGCTCTCTTCCACAGTTAGAAAAGGAATGCTGCAGAGCTGTTGAGGGTACCAAGCACAGTCCTAGAACAGGAGAGCATGTTCTTACTTGTGCGTGGAAAACTTCACAGGGTGAGAACAGCAGTTACCCTCTCCTGGCAAAACCCCTTTCCTGACCTTCCATCTGCAGCTCTCGGCTGCAGCACAAAGGGCCCAGTCACTTCACAAGCAGTTTGCATCCCGAAGAAACCATTTGGCAAGCATTGTCAAAATTTTGTGTGACAGGAGCCTATGGGGCTTTCCCTGCAGATTTGGCACCCTGTGGTAGCATTGTTCCTAGCTTTAAATTTTCTTTTTCTTAAAAAAAAAGAAAAAAGTTTGGCAAAGTGTACAGCAAGGAAAAAATATATAGCAAAGTTTGAGCTGGGTCTGTTGAAATGGTGTGCTTCCCTGCATGGCTTCAGCTATGAGTGAGGGGCATGGATTAGTCCAGCTGAACTCTGGATTTTACTGACAGAGAAAAGGTACTTTCCAGGAACAAACAGCAGATTAATAAGGATTACAGGGTTCCAGCAGAGAGAGAAACAAAGACCCAATGACATCCACGTGTAGAGTTTCCTAATTCTCCTTAAAAACTTATTTTGTGGTTAGCCAAGTTTTCCCATGTATTATTTCTTCAGCACTTGCTTGAAGTGCCTAAGGTGTAATTGCATAATGAGCAATTACTGAATTCTCAGGTGCCTGTTATTTTTTCTGTGTTTTACTTAAGTTTGTGCAATATTCTTGGAATAAATGTTAGGCAGACTGTCCCTTCTGGCAGCTTCCCCTTGTGTCCTGTCCCCTGCCCTCCCCTCCCCACAATTGACAAATGTCCTTCATTTGTCTTTGCAAAAGCCTAATAATTATGTAAGGTAATTCTTTGCAAGTTTGTAGGGTGTTTCAGTCTAAAGTGTAACTTGGCACCAGGTGACAATCCTGGAGTTCACTGAAAAAATTTTCCAGGGTGCAGCTGTGGACTGTCCTTGAAGTTTAAGGAAACAATCTTTATAATTCCTGCGTAAATAGTATAAAAAGACATTTGGAACAATTTGCTACTTTAATGGCAGTAGGCTTTTCAGCAATCAGTTGTACTGAAAAATTAACAACTAAACTAATTCAAGGCTTCTTCTAAACAAGCCTGAGTATAGTTCACATATTAGCCTTTGCTTTACAGTTGTTTGGCCTAAAAAAAATGCAGTATTTAATTTATACATGAGGCTTTTTCTCGTAAATGATACATTCTTCTGTGTGTTGCTTTGCATTGGCAATTTTCACTGAAGGATTAAAAAGACTATGTAGTGTAATAAACTATTTGAGAGATATTCTGGACTGATTTATTGCACCATGAAAATCTCGGAGAGAGAGGAACTAACTTAACACCACATAAAAAAACTCAATGCATCTTTTTCTATAAATGTAAGTGTATTCCAGAAGACCTAGTTTGTATTTATGTTAATGTAAATAATCCCTACATTGCTTATTTGTGTTAATACACAAGAACAGAAAAGTCAAATGGACGTAGAAATAAGAAATTCAGGATCTCCTTGATGTAAAGAACAGATATCAGTCAAAGTAGACAGCTGCAGTAATAAAATCACTGAAAATTATGATAGCGTGGGAGCCTTAAGTTCACTGAATTTTTGAAACTTCTTAGTGACATTTGATTCCTTTTAGAACTGTGGCAGAGAATTCATCTTGCTATTGAACAGCACGTGTCAGGGCTGGGCTAGCAAACCATCTGTACCTCCCTGCTGTTGGTGTAGCTCTGTTGGGCAGCACGTTCCTGGAGTCTGGACTTCTCCCCTGGCTGCTGCCCTTAGGGCCACCCCTAGTTTGGATTGTCACCATGTGCTGCCTCCTGCCTGGGGGGGGTTATGTGCCCGTGTTTGCGGCCGTCCCGTAGGGTTCTTGGGTGGGCATTGTGTGTGGTTTGTCAGTGTTACATACCACTGGGTTTTTGCTAGCCTTAGGTGGGTGTTAGGCCTTGTGCTGTGTGTGATGTGCCTGAAGAACCAGCCAGCCCAGATTCTGCTGTAGGTGGACGGGAGGTTCTGTTCCAGGTGAAGGGAGCTCCTTGTCGCGTGAGAGCTGTGTGGGTAGCGGTGTCCAAAGACCTGGTCTGTAACTAGCTCTCGTTTAGGGACCTGAAGAGAAATAATCTATACTGGTTAGCCTGGGACCAAATCTTTGCCAGCAGCCTGATGGTAATTGTAGAACAGGTAGGAGGAGTCATTTGGAAAAAGGAGTATCTTAAAATGTTGCAGGGTTCTGGCAATTCTTGGACTTTGTTAAGGCTGGTGACAAAGCAGCTATGATTGCTTTTCCCAGGGGGACGTTGCTGGGATGGTACACAGGCTTTCGGGGGCCGAGGGGAAGAGAGATGTATCCTTGGCTTCAGTGCTTTAACAATGACAATTACAAATATCTGTGGAGAGTTGCATAAAGGATAAAACAGATTCTCACTAATTCTACAAAATTATATAAAGCCTGACAAGGCTTCTTCAGTGAAAAGGGGGTGTGCACCTTCAGGAAGAGGAAGGAAACCTGGCAGCTAGGGGAAGAGGGTCTTTTTTCTTCCCTACAGGGATCTCCACTTTCTCATCTGCCTATTAGCTCTACTCTGTTTGCACCATCAGACTCGTCATGAGCTTTGGAGTCAAGAATAAGCACCTCAGTTCAGACTGGCAGGGTTGTTCGTGGAGTCTCAACTTCCTCTGCTGAAGGAACTTGAGAGTTTTCTGCTCAGGCATATCTGGAATGATCTTTCTTAACCAGCTTGCTACCATAGAAATGATGTTGCTGTTGGTCCAGCCTTGTACCCATCAGCCTGTAGTGGGAGCAGAGGTGGCGTATGATGATCAGTGATGTTCCATAGATCAGACCACGGAGTGATTTCAGGTCCTGATGGTTTCTTTTGAATTTCAGCTCTTCTGGCTGTGCGATATGTTTGTAAACCCTGAACCCTGGTTCAGGATTTCCTTGTGTGGAACTGCCTCTTTCTGAAGCACAGAAATATAGTCAGCATCTACCTGCTGACACACAATGTCCATATGCTGTGTTAGGAGTATAGAGCCTTCTGGGATCTCACCTGGTCAAGTTGTCTGTATTTTACTTGCTGCTTAATTAGGAATTTCAATTATACCTTGCACCATGTGAGCTTTGGTTACTTTTAAGAGGATTATTACCAAGCATGGGAGCTGCTGAAGAAAGCCAGATCTGGGTTCACAGAATCGGATGCTTTAGCTGATGAGAAGTGTCACACTTTTCTGCTCTGTGCTGTGTAGTAAGGAATTGTTTGCAGAGCAGAAAGACTTGTTGACTGAATGGAAGAAAATAAATTTACCAATGTGAATTCCCTCCTGTCCCTTCTCAGCAGTCGCAGCATGGGCGTCTTGTCCCAGGTGGGCGATACAGGAGGTGATACTGCCTGTGTTAGTTGTGCCACTTAATGCACTAGTAGAAAACTCTCAAATAATGATGTGGTTGAATGACCCTCCACGGGATCCTCCTGATCAAGGATTCTCCCAGACTTTTTCTATGCCCATTTGATACTGTATCCATTAGCTTGAAAGTGAAAAATCCGCAAATACTGGCAGCTGCCAGTTTAAATACTCCTTTGAGTCTTTCCCCAGCGAAAACTGTACAAGTATGAAGTTACTAGTCTAGAACCATTTATGATTTATTAGAGTTGCTGTATAGTCATAAAATTCTCTAAAGCTTGTCAGGTTTCCAGGGACTATATTGGTTTGTACTACCACTTTTAAAAGGATGACTTAAAAACCAAACAACTGACAGACAGCTTCTAAATTTGGTCTTCGTGGAGTGCTCAGGAATTACTTCTATATGTGCAGCTTTTGCTATATTTATCAAGAGGAAATCCTGAGGATGTATTAAACTACAAAGCTGAAGAATTATTTGGGTTTTACATGCTCGAGGCTCTCCTTTCTCCCTGAAGAATTATTTTAGGCTATCTGATGCCAAATCACCCTTTTCCGCTTGCTGGGGAGGGAATTCTGCCTCACTTCCCTGGCTGGGATCAGCTTCCTGCCTGTAAGAGAGGGGTTTGCATTAAGTGTCACAAAGGCTTCTGTACCTGTGAAAGGTGGAAATGAGCCCCCTTTACGAGAACCTGATGTCTTTTCTGGTGCAGAATAAGGACGTTTCTCCAGTTTCTGAGGAAAAGGTGGCTTCTTTGGAAGCTGGAGTAACTTGAAGTTTCTTTCTCAGACTAGCAGGTAGAGAGTTAAGAGAGCTTTTAGCTTAGTAGCCTTCTTGAAGTTACTGACTATATTTTTTTTAGCTATGAGGAATTTTCCTGAAATACTACTTTTTGCTTTTGTTTTTCTACTTTCTCCTGTTCTCTTCCAAGAATAACACCTCTGACCTAGACTAGGGAAGATGGTTTGTGCTGCCCAGGAATTGTGATCCCAGGAATACGTCCTTAGAGTGGTGTTGAGAGGCGTTGGTGGCTCTCATTCTTTGGGGCTGGTTGTGTCAGTGTGCACAGCGTACCCTGTCAGGTAGGTTGGTTTGTCACCACAGTTTGGCAACTAACTTTTCACTACAAAAAGTCCTCACTCTGCTCTTATTTACTCTGCTCTTATTTTCCTGTTGCTGTTTTAGAAGGAAAGTGTTGAAGATAACTTGGCTTTTCACCATCTGGAACTCTCCTCCTCATGTGTAATCTGTGGAACCCACTTGGGGAGGACACCGCACACTTCTTGGCATTTAGTTACCTTAGGTGTGAGCTTCTCAAAAGGATAATGCAGGGTTTTGTGCCTAGACTTCTTCCATTTCAGCTTTGTTGAGTTGTTTAGGGGATCTGCATTGGTGATGGTATTTCACAGCACCACACGAGGTGATATTGGGAAATACGAGCTGGATTGTCTGAAGCAGTGCTGGGAAGGCAGGTGGTGGTTCTACCCATCCATGTTGGCAGAAATTTCTGCAGCCTTTTGTTGTGAAGCATGTGAACCTGCGTGCTGTTAGAAACGAGAGCTGATGTGGTGGGCTGGCCTGGTAGGGTTCCTGTGTTTCCGAAGAACACACACTAAAAATGGAGGTGTAGAACTTGCTTTTTGTGCCATGTCTTATTAGTGAAATTCTGAAAGCTGTCAGTGCCGTTCTTACACTCGTATCATCTGGCCTTAACAAGAAAGAAAGCTGACAGAGATGCGTGACAGCCACCACCAGCCTACCCTGGTTCTCCCAAGATTGCCTGCAACAGTGGGAAAGTTTTCTGATAAATGTCAGTAGTGTAGATGAGACCAAAGGTTTTTGTGTCCATTTAGCCTTTCTAAAATTCTTCAGTGCGCTGATGGGGATAGCAGTCACTCAAAGGAAGACTTCCTTTTCTTGGCTTGATTGACCAGAGTCATTCTGTGGGAAAGGGTGCTAACTTATTCTAAACTGAAGGTGACCCTTGCCTTTTTGTGAGCAATAGAGACATAATAGAGGCCCAGTTAGGGTTCAGCGGAACCCCCACAGCCATCTGCACACTTCATTGGCAGAAGTGGCTTTCACTTGAACTTGCATTTGACAAGTGTTTTCTGTCTTCTTTCTCATTCAGAAGGGTCCTTCAAAGCCGGGTAATTGAAATGCTCTCACCCCTCACTCCTTTTCCTCCTTCCCCCAGACCTGCTTAAATTGCAGGGCAACTGGTATTCAGTGTTAATGAGGAAAAATGCATGCGCTTCCAAAGCTCACACTTTTTTCCCTTCCCATAGGGAGGTTTCTAAAAAACCTCCTCTTCTCCACACTCTCTGGCACCAGCTGCATAAAGGAGGAGCTGGGGGAAGGAGTGTTTCTGGGTTTCTGTGTTTCTGTTGCGTTGCCATTTCTCCAGCTCCCTCCCCCGCTCCCCTCCCCTCCCTTTTTTTTTTTTTTCTTCATCGGGCTGGACTTCTTGAAATGAAACACAAATCAGGTCTCTGGAATAAAAGGTTGTGAGTATGCCTTGTGGCATTTGGAATGAGGCTATTCACTGCCTGAATGACTATAAATAGAAAGCAAGGAGCTGTGTATTTCTCAGTTCAGGCTCCCTGCAAAGAAGCGCCCTTCCCAGTTAAAGGGTGACTTTTTGAAAGGAACCTTGTTCCTTCTGCCCAATTGAATTGCTCCAGGAATTCTTCTCCTTGCAGCTTGCATAGAAAGGTGTTCATCTCTAATTTATTTCTCCTTTTAAAAGGCAGTATCCTCCATCATGAGTGTATATTCTTATCCGTGTTGCCAGATCTGCCCGTCTCGTCTGCACGGAGCTGCACGTAAAAAGATTCCTGAGCGCAGAACAAACATTGTTCTCGGCACTTTTTGTGCCTGAAAGCTTTCCTTTGGCTTTAGGCCAGCTGTCGGCTCCCTTTTTATCTGGTATTCATTCTTCAGTGAGAAGGCTAAATTAACAGCACTCAGGGTTTTTGGTTTGGGTTTTTTTTTTTCAGGGATTGAGGATCAGAATGGGAAGTGTGATTGATTTTTATAATAAAAGATTTGATTCTCCCAATGCACTTGTGATGTTGCCGACAGTAAGAGCCCCAGTAGCTTGCTGTTGCAGTTCTACAGGCTGTTTGTTTGGCTGATCTGGCTGTTCAAAAATGCTCATAAATCTCCCGTGTTGTGCAGTTATGCAAGTTTAGTGCGATCATTTTACTTCTCGAAGGACTGTAGTATTATAAAGAAAGAGCATAGTGGATGAGAGGAACATGTTCGATGAGTTTAGGAGTTGCAAATGTTAAAGTTCCTAGCACTCAAGCTCTTGGACTTTTTTCCTTTTTTTTTTCCCCCTTTTTTTCCTTTTATTTTCCCCTTTTTTCTTTCTTTTTCCCCCCTCTTCCTCCTTCTTCCCCCCTTCCCCTTTTCACTTCCTAACACAGTGGTGTTTTGTGTGGTGTTATTTTGAAAGCTGCTTCTAATTTTCTCCTCAGACCTTTTGTTTCACATTTTTTTCCTGCTTTCAAAAAACGAGCAAGGGCAGCCTTCTTCAGAGGGTCTTCTTGTCCCTCTTCATGGTTTTTAAAGAATGGGTCTATAGATTCCTTGCATTGCTCTTTCTGTTGCTGATGGATTCCTGCTTGTGGGGGTTGTGGCTTTTTATTTGTTTGTTTAACAGAGAAATTAAAAGGTAGACAGATACCTTATTTTTTTTAAGCTTAGCCTGTGCAGTGGTTTTTGTATTAGTGCTAATGTAGAACTGAGAGCACCAGCGAATGGACAGGAAGTAGAGGGGGAAAGGCAGAAAAAGAAACTTGTTCTTCAGCAAGCCCAGGAAGGTTTTTAAGAGGTTGCCAAGCAGGCTAAGGAGAAAAGAGATTTTGTCATTTTTAATTTCTTAGTAGTTTTGTAATTGGCTTAAAACTAATAGTCAGTGTCACTCTTGGTAGGACTTCTCGTAGCTGGGCACACGAATAACAAACTTTACTAACGTGAACCTCTCTGTAATATCCTTCTCTTGGTCTTCGCTGTTGGGACATCTTGATTCTCCTTGTCATTTTACATTTTGTCTGCCTGCTGGGTTCTGGCTGGGGCACCGTACGTTTTCCTTGTCACCCTGGTGGTGTGAGAGGAGCCCCTGCAGCCCCACCCCGTGCCCTCTCCCGCGGAGCCTCTCGGGACCCTCGTGCCCACACGTCGGGCTCCTTTTCGCCTCGCCTCGCCTCCTGTCGTTTTGACCAGCATTTAAAGGTGCTTTGTAGATGTCAACTACCATCTGCTCATGGTTGTAAAATTTGCCTGCTGCTATTCCCCTCTTAGCTCATATTTTTACAGTAAATTTTCCTTCCTCTTAATTTGAAATTACTTGGTTTGTGGGATGTTTTACCTTTATAATTCTCCTGGAGCAGAGCTCTTAGTTGAGAAAGATACGTGATTGCTCAGATTATATTTTGCCAGTTATTTTAGTTACCTTTGAGCTCTTCACTTGACTTAAAGTTACTTTCTAGATGAAAAGCCACGTGGAGTTTTTCTTAGATCGGTTTTTGTGTTGGCTTATTTTTAATTATGTTGCCCACTGGCTCATGGTTACGTGACATCTTGGATCATGTGCTTTTTGAACTTATCAGGTTTTTTTATATCTAGTTGTTTATATGTATAGCATATATATTTGATAATTATATATGTATATCCTGTTGAAAAGTAAAACACGATTTGTAAAATGGGTGGTGAGCACAGGGTGCACCTTTCTTCTAGCTATGGATATGGTTTTATTCCTTGTTAAAATAGGAAATGTTTTTGACAAATTTAAGGCAAGAAACTTTCCAAGGAGGAGTTTATTAGAACCTAGGTAGTTGCTTCTAATGAAAGACTCGCCTCCTTTCTGTCACATGTATTATTAACATTTTAGTTGTATTTTGAATATCTGAAAACCCTACTGCTCTCACCTAGCAGGTAAAGTTGGACTGGATGATCTCCAGAGGTTCCTTCTAAGCTCAACCATTCTGTGACGCTGTAAAGCACAGGAGAGCTCCTGTGCTTCAGAAACCACTAGTCATGAAAGCTGTGTCCTTGGAGAGAAGGCAGGCGAGGTCTGTCTTCAGGAGAGCAGAACTGGTTTTGTTCTCCTTCCTACAGATTCTTCTTATTCAGCTGGTTAAAGCAGCAAGGTTTTAGACTCAGCTACCCTGTTGTCATCTTCCATTCCTGTCATGAATCCTTCTGTTTTAGCCCCAAGCAGTTAGCTTAGGTCTGCAAGAGGAGTCACCACTCTTGAAAACATCTCAGAATGGATCTTCAGTTTTTCAAATAATCTGTAAGAATTAACAAACTTAATGCATTGATTTCACCAGTGTCTATGGTGAAAGATTTGGGTTGGTTTGAGGCTCCCCTCCCCTAAGATAGCAATAAGGAAGGTTTTTAGAAGTGGTGCTCAAAGAGTGTGGATAGTCAGTCTTCTCATTTACCTCCTCAGATTCCTCTCTGCTTTTGGCATGTGAGGTTTTCCTAACCCAGAAACAAGTGGATTTTTAAATCTCGTCCAAATTCTGTGCTGTGAACACCAATAGCTATGTAATTGCCTTTTCCAGTGATGCAAAGGTATAAATAAAAATGTTGCTTTAACTTTTTTAACTACTTTTACTGGATTCTTCTGTGTGTTTTTTTTTCTTTGCTTTACTTCAGTCTAACCTCATAGTCGACTTACTTCAACTCTCATAGCTCAGGGCTCTGGCTGCATGACTGTAGGAGTCAGACTTCTGTGTCTCATGTACAACTGAGAAGACATATTCACCTTGGCTGCATCTGGAGACATGACACAGAATCAGTGGTCTGAGGTGATGCAGAAAATCCTTTCTTAATGGGTACTCGGTGTGCCTTGTGTGTATGTGCAGAGTCGTAGGGATCTGTGGTTAGGAACGAATAGTCTCTGGAACGTTCTCTAGGACTTTCTGTCCAGCCTGATACATGATCCTCTTGCTCTTACTGTTGTACACAAGTAGGAGCCGTGCATCTTCATGGCAATACTGGTGTCACCCAGTTTGCCTGTGGCATGCTCATTAGTCGTCCGCAGTGCAGCCAGAGGGAGCTCAGCATGGAGAACTGTCTATGAATTTAAGTGGACCCTGGTTTCTTGAATGGTTTTGAGATTGAAGTCTATGAAACAATGAAATGTGATCTTAGAGGGGGCTGGTTGGTTTTTCTCTTTGGAAGGCAAAGTAGTTAAGTTTCTGTTTGGCAGAAATAAATCCTCACTGTCCATGGGTAGGTGGAGCCGTGGTGGAGTGGCACAGGATGGTGTGTGTGACCCCTGCCCTTGGTGGAACTGCTCCTGGACACTGGGTTTGATGGGGCGGATTCTGACTAGCTGAAAAGAATTCAGCTGCCCAGGTCTGTTGTCAGAACAGAATATTCATGGATGGCGTAGTATTAAAACAATAATAAAATATAATAATAAAAATGCTTAAAAGAGAAGCTGCAACCAGCAGCTGACATGTAGCAACATGAAACAGGACCTGGGCTGGAAGCTCAGAAATGCTTGTCTCTGTTAAAGTGTTAGTGAGATATTTGTCATGAGCCTTATGAAAAGAATTGCTTGGGTTTAGTTGCAAATGTCCTACGTTGTCAAGCCAATTTTCAACACCCAGCTTGTCACTGCCTGTGACATATTGTGTAGAATTCACTGCAGCTGGGAAATCTCGTGCCTGTGAGTTTAAGCTTAGATTGGAAGTTACTCCTGAAACTGTGCTGTGCTCTGGAGACAGCATTTTGGCTAGTCCAGACTGATACAGGAGCTTTGGCCTGCTGAAATCCTACTCTGAAAAGGCAAGGTGAAGCCTAAGGTGTGATACTGCTGTAGTGATGTAAAAATCTTAGGCACAAGAAGAGGGAACACTTAATTCCAGGTTCCACAGGGAATCTGGGTGGTAACAGAGGTCAGTACCAGGACATTCTGAAGAGTCTTCCAGAGTAGTAATTGCAAAACTCCTGGATGGGTGGGTGGGTGAGTTGGTTGGTTTGTTTTCTTAAAGGCTGGTTGCACTCTGATAGCCAAGCAGAGGTTTAGTAAGGCCCAGCCTTGGGTTTGCTCCCCGTGGGAGATACTCTATTTTGCAGCGACTTCTCAAGGCATCCTGTGAGGCAGTGAAGTGTAAGTACTTCCCTTTCAGAGAAGGATCAAACTTTGTACCACCCACGTCTAGAAGGTTGGAGAGCTCTTGTGGGTGTGGAGCGTCATTGCCCTTCATGTTACAGATGATTAAATTGAAGCATGTTTCAGTTAAGTGCACTGCCTGGAGGGGTTTGGATTTGGTCCTTAGGCCAGGTCTAAGAGTTGTGCAGGTTTAGGAGCCTATCGTTTGTGCCATTCAGCCTGTGCTAGAGCTGGAAGGGTTATCTGCTCACAGTGCTCATGCAGAGAGCACCAGCACTCCCTCCTGTGTGAAAGGTTCCTCTGGTAGAGTTGTACTGGGGAGATCTTCCAACATAAGGTGGATCCCCAGGGGACAGAAGCAGGTGGTACTTCCACTGGCTTGCTGCAAGACCTTGGGTTGGGTGTTCCAGTATCAACAGCCCCTGCAGTGGAGGACTGTTAGTGTTTCCCAGCTTGTTGAAGCCTTACTAATTTAAGGTTTGTGAAATGCTACATAAATACAAACTTCCTGATGCCAGGAAACTGGGAGACTCAAGGCACCTCTGCAGAGTGAGGCTGCCTCTCCTTTGACCTCTGCTCTTTCCTCTCTATGATTTGTCTCATGGTCTTAATGTTCTGATCTCATGAATCTGCCTTTGAGGATTCAGTAGCTGACCAACTGTCAAAACTATTCTTGGTACAAGCATTTGCCCTTCAGCTTGTTTTGTCAGCAGGCTGCTGGCATGGCCGTATAGGCAGCAAAAGGAAGGTCTTCTCCTTGTCTTTGATTCTTTACATTCATGACATCATGGAATGTGGGTCTGGAGACTTTGTATGGCACTTGTGCATTAACAGGATCTCCTTTTGGTGTGAGCTTAACACCCACGTGACAGTTCTACCTTGTCTGTCACGGGGTTGTTCCTGCTATGGAGGTAGTTCACAGGGAGGAGGAATTGAATCCCATTTGTTCCACAGAACCAATGGGCTTGATGCCACTCTTGTGAAGTTACATTCATGGGTTTTGTTGTCTTCTGCTTCAGAGCTGGGAAGGATCTGCAAGATAACTGGCCTTTTTTTCCCCCCTTCATTTTCATGGTTACCAGCAATTTGTTGGTAGTGCTACAGTGAGACCCCAACAAAGAGTGAAACAAAATTAATTTCAATAAGTTCTCAGATTTCTTCTGCTTTGGAGAGGTGAGTACTAGACAAGCCAAGGTGGCTTAGCTTCTCACCCTGGTATCTTTCCAAATAAGTGGGGGTAAGTTTTCACCCTAGCTTTTTGCAAGTATTTTTCCCTCCATGTTGCAGCTGCTTTTGACTGTTCCTCAGAGAACCAGCCGAGTGGGCAGTGCCAGCTGTTACAGTCAAGGGGCAGGTAAAAGTCTCTTGTGTTGAATGTACACATTGACACTAAGGAACAGGCAGTGAAAGGTTGTGGGAATTATCCCCTTTCTGGTCAAACCAGCTTCAGCTTCCTTTTTGAGAGGAGCTTCCTTGGAGTATCTAATAGTGTACTATGGAACAGCTGCGTAGTCCAGGCGTTCCCAAAATTTAAAATATTTTTGTGTGAAAATGACCAATTCTTTTAAAGAAGGAGTTGGGGTTGGATGTACTGAACAAATTCACCGCAGGCAGTGTTTGAATAAATCAGTTCTTTTTTGTTTTTTTTTTACTCCCAACGGGCATAAAATTAGACAAATATAAACACTGATCCCAATCAGGAAACTGCCTTATTCCTAACACAAACAAACAAACCAACCTTCCCTCTATCCAGAGAAACCTCCCAGATGACAAGCCATCGGTCCTAGATCTAAACAGGAAGCTGCTATTTGGGCAGTCACAGTGGCTGCCTCCCTCCACGTCCTCAGGCTCAAACCCCTGACGTTTCAAACACAAGGGTTGTTACAAATGCTGTTCTTTTATGTCAGCCCAGTAACGTGGAGCAGAATTATGCTGGGTCACAGCTGAATGATACAGTTTAGTCCTGTCCAGCAGCAATACTGGGAGATTTTATTCAGATAGACTTTGCATTCCTTAAATAAATGAGCAGTTGTAGCAGCTTTGTTAGTGTAAAGAGTCCTTAGAATGTGTGCCACTCCCTGGGTCAGAGAAGAACTCCAGTTTTCTCAGGAACTTGGGAGTGAAGAGTGCAGTTGTAGTGGCCAGAGCATCCTGGTTCCCCGTGGATTAGCAATGAGTCCTCTTCCTCTGTAGTTCTGCAGTGAGTCTATTTTCAAAACATCTGTAAAAGGGCCTTTTTTTACCTGATCTGTAGCTTTAGCATTGGCACTCTCCTTCCTCTCCCCTTTCACCCTCATAATTTCTTTCCGCCAGAATACTGTAGTGGTCACAAACAACTAAATTGGTCAAACCAAAACACTGAACAAATATGAAGGGACAAAGATACACCACAAGCAGAAGTTTCTTTCTGGAAAGGAAGCTCTGGAGAGTCCACAAAGTACTCTGAGAAGTTCTTCTCCCATTGCAAGTGGTCAGAGATTGTAATTTTAAAAGATCCTCATGCTAAATTTAAATGTTTAAATGAGGCTAAGAGGAGTTCGTGAAACTGAAACAATAAAAGTCCCTGCAGCACTCTCAAAATGACAACTGGGAGACAAAAATCACTTTGGCAAGACATTTATTTTCCAGTACAGTAGGACTTAGGGCTCAGTTAAGCTTTAATTTACATGGAGGTGAGCTGTGCCAGAAAATTCATTTAAATGACAGGTCGTTTTTTATTTTCTTACCAAAAAAACAGTCCTCACCATTTTGGGTACTAAGAACTTGACCTTGGAGATTACCAATGAGATATCATTTTTCTGTGTTGTAGAGGAGCAGTTTCATTATTGCCTCTGGCATAACTGCCCATTTTGAAGGTGGTTTAACCTCAGCCAGCAGCTGAGCCCCATGCAGCCCCTCATTCCCTCCCTGGTGGGATGGGGGAGAAAAGGGGAAGAGTAAAAGTGGGAAAGCTGGTGGGCTGGGGTAAAGAGTGTGACAGGTAAAGCAGAAGCTGCAGACACAAGCCAAGCCAGGCCAGGCATTCCCTCCCCACCTCCATGCCAGGCAGGTGCTCAGCCATCCCCAGCACAGCCGGGCTCCCTCACACCTAAGGGGGACGTGGGGAGACAAACGCTGTCCCTCCACACGTCCCCCCTTCCCTTCCCTTGTCCTCCCCCAGCCTCCCGTGCTCCGCTGGGGTCGGCTGTCCCTGGTGTCCCCTCCCAGCTGCTCGTGCCCCCATCTGCTCGCTGGGGGGGTGGGCTGAGGGGCAGAGCAGCCCCGACCCTGTGTGAGCCCTGCTCAGGCATCACTGAACCAGCCCTCAGGTATCCACAGTCTCCAGCACAAATCCAGAACACGGCAGTACCAGCTGCTGGAGGAACACCAGCTCTGCCCCAGCCCAAACCAGCACAGAGAGTCTGTCTATGGAGAGTTTGAGCTTCTGAAGGGAGAAAAGAGTGTTGCAGTAGTTTGTGGTCTCAGTATTTGGAAGTAGGAGGCATAACAGGAGCCGTAGATATTCCCCTGGTTAAATATTTTGTAATGCTTTTAAAAATGTCTTCAGCCAAACCTTCCCCTCAACTTTGTTCTTTCTGCCCTCTTAGCATTGCCTGTCAGGGCTGTGAAAATTACAGATCCTTAATTCTGGTAGTTCCTGTGTGCTTTTTCCAAATGTGTGGGTGGCAGTGTCAATCTGGAAGCACCAGTGGGTCCTGTGCCTCTACTAATGCTGCATGAACCACTCCTGTGAGCTCTGGCAGGGTCCTAACTCAGTTTCCTCGGGTGCACGGTGGGGCATAACCAATAGCTTTCTGTGCAAAGTGCTTGGATCTGTGGATGGAAAGAACTGTGAAAGAGGCTGAGTACTGTAGTTCATGAGTGGAAAACTGACCTCTGCTTAGCCTCCCCCTTCTAAGTGTACACTGTGTTTGCTTGATAGTTGAAATCTAATCCTTTGGGAAGCACAAATTCCTATAACAGCTCTGATATGTATTAATAAAAACATATTCCTCATTACAAACAACATCAAAGCAATCACAGTGTGGATTAAAATGCACACACACCCTCCTCCAGACTAATATGCAGCAATGTGGAGTTCAAATGAAGCCATTAGCAGTATCTCCAAGTATTTGGCAAAAGCAACCACACTTGTGTAGCTACAGGCGATGAAAGTCCCTACTACAAAAAGGGAGGGACAGGGGGAGTAGCCTGCATTGATCTAATTAATCCATGAGGCACAAAGTATGTAAAATCTCATTATATATCACCAGGAAAGTTTGGCTTGAGAAGTAAAGAATATGTAACTGATTTGTCCCTGGGTGGGTTATTTGTGTCGTTGAATCTTGCAACAGGAAACAGGATTTCTGAGAACATCCTAGAAGCACACGCACACACGTGCTCACACGCACACGTGTGCAAACACATCTGTGTGGACGTCTCCCTATCTGGAGACGTGCACACACATACGTGTAGCCAAATCCTGAAACTCCTCAGCCTTTTCTCAGGGGGTGCTTTCATGAGAAACTTCCTGATCTGCACAAAGTGAAGATGATTTATATTTTTTTTTTAATGCCTAGTGGAGACTGTGAATCTTGCTAGTGCCAGTCACAGCCTGGAAACACCGTGTGTGGCTCTTCCAGTATTACTGAACCCAGACGATGGGTTTGTCCCATTGCCCCAGGCAGCCCAGCTCAGGCATGAAACAGCTCTTTTCCCTGAAGATCTGCTTCAAAATGGGGACTTGGAAGAAGTAATTTTAACTTGCCTTTTGCCCTTTTCTTTTAAGCTTTTCAGGGATTCACATTACATTTTTTTAATTTCTCTGAAACCTGGAACACTTGAAATATTTATATTAGAATTTAAGCCAAGATTCCCACCCAGTCAGTATCTCTGAAGAGCTGAAGATTTAAGTAAAATCCTAAATATAAGTTACAAAAAAACCCCCAAACAAACAAAATAAACGAAACACCCGAGCAGCCACCCACCAAGCCCCAAAGCTACATAGACAGAACAAAAGGGGAGAGGGAGAGACAGAGACACTGAAATGAAGAGACTAGTTCAGTCTTGCAGGTGGCCAGTAGCAGGAAAAAAGGACAAAGTCATGCCACTCCAGCATCCCATTTCTTCCACATATGGAGTAATACAAAAGGTTTGTGAGTGTCCAGAAGTCTGGAGAATCAGGAGGAGGGATGGGATTTGGAGAGAGTGATGTGTGGTCACTGCAGGTGCAATTAGTAATTTAGCTCATTTACAGGGTGCTGTAATAGGTAGCGCTGGCTGTGTTCCAGCAGCTTCTGTTCTGCCCTTCCCTCCACTTTTGGATGCTGACAAGATCATGTGTTTAATTCCGCTCTTGAAGAAGTTGTTCCCATTCTTTAATTTCAATGTTAAACCTGTGTTGACCTAGTCATGTTGTTCTTTATAAAAAAAAAAAAAAAAAGCAGGGATCGTTCTTTTTCCTTGCTTACTTTCTCAGCTTTCCAGTAGATCTCTTAAATACAGGGACTTTGGCTGTATCTTACATGCTTCCCCTTTTGTCCTTTATTTCTACCTACCCTCTTCCAGTAAACAAGTATCATTCTGGAGCTGACATTCCTGGGAAATCAGGATTTTTGTTCCCTCTTTGGTAAGTGAAGACCAAGGCCAGAAACTTATCCCAGTTACCTCTTAATAGGTAGGTACAGTGATGATAATTTCTGTAACCTGCTGAAAGATCTGAGGGCACGTTAATGGCCTTAGCATGCTATGTATGAAGGCATGCTGTGAAGCACAAGAGGGAGTTATGCATGGTTAAAATGTCTTTCTTCTCAATTTATGGAGGAATTCTTAGAGGAATTAGGAAGATTATAGTTTCCTTGCTCCGAATACAAGAAGCTTGCTCATGTAGCTTCTCCCATCCTGCTCTTGGGTGTCTGTTCTCTGAGGAAACAAGGGCTTTCTGCTTAGCTTATGGCAGTCTGTCTTTGTGTCTTTGGTGGTTCCTGGTGCTTCACAGCTACTTTGAGAACTCTCTGCTCTAGGTGGGAGGACACACACAACACAGAGGAGCTGTAGTGCATGGAGAAGCTGTGGGGCACAGAGGAACTCTCATTCCTGTTTTCTGTGACTAAATCTCAGGTCCTCAGTTGCTCTGCCTGATACCTGTGCCTTTCTGTAGGCTGTTCTCATGGGACAGGGTGCAGCCATATTTCAAAGGCTTTTATTAGCAGAAAGCATCCAAGTGTCTGCTCGCACAATTGTGGCTCTGATTATTCTTTGTTTCTGAACATACAAGTCAGCTCCCTCTTTCCAAAACTCAAATGGTTGAAGTTAAGTATCACAGTGGAAGTGACTTACACTGTTTCTTAACTCTGTGTCAGAGTAGGAGTCTGTTAGGTAGCCTTCCCCTTGCAGCTCCCCATTCCATTGTAATAGCAGGGATGCTGAAGGCACTTGTGGTGCCTCAGTGGAAATCAGTGAATCAGGTAAGCTTAATTGCTGAAAGGCTACATAATATCATGACTTTAATTTTTGAGAAGGAATTCTGATGTTGATGTGTGTCACTGCTGAAAGTCACATCATGGATTAACTACTGATACTTGGTTTCTCTCTATAAATGGTGCTGTCAGGATGCAGCTGGCTATAGGTTTTTTCTTACTTTTTTTTTTTTTTGGTCCCCAGAGAGCCTTCAGAATGATTTGTCTGATTGGAGAATGCCTTCATGGCCACTTTATTGCAATTAATTGGCCTTCCTCACCTCGTCCCTACACAGCCGGGCAGTGTCCCTGTGTTCTCCCCAGGATACCTGTCCCTGCTTCCACTGCTTGTGCGGTCTCAGTTTGTCCTTTAGTCTGGCCAGCAGGTCTCCACTCAGCCATGCTGCTCTCCTTCCTTCCCTGCCCAGTTTCCTGCAGCTGGGAATCCAGAGTTCTTGTGCTCTGT
The DNA here is from genome assembly GCF_000691845.1 of Merops nubicus. Classification (NCBI taxonomy): domain Eukaryota; kingdom Metazoa; phylum Chordata; class Aves; order Coraciiformes; family Meropidae; genus Merops; species Merops nubicus. Next base: position 88,957 of record NW_008627650.1, read on the forward strand.
GACAGCATCTTCAAAGCTCTGCCAGCTCTGCTCCGCTCCCTTGTCCCCAAGGACTGTTTCCCAAGTTTCCAAGGCTGTTCTACTGATGAACTCCTTGAAGTGCCAGAGGTTTGCTTTCCTCAAATTTAGGGTCCTGACTTTGCTTTTCACCTCCCTCCTACCCCTTAGGACAGTGACCTGGTCCCTGCCGCCCAGGCTGCCTCCTGTCCTGATGTCCCTGAGGAGCTCACCAGCATCTGGGAGCATCAGGTCTAGTGCTGCACCCCTGGAGCAGGGGCGGCTGTTTCCTGCTGTAGGGAGTTGTTGTCTGGGCACTGCAGGAGTCTTCTGGGTTGCCTGCAGCTCCCCGTGCCAATTCCCAGCACGTGGCAGGGTGGTTGAAATCCCCCAGTAGGGTGAGAGCTGTGAGCGTGGGGTCTCCTGGAGCTGGGGTGAGGAGGTCTCATCGATGAGCTCCCCTGGATCAGACAGCCTGTAGTAGACACCAGCCACAAGGTTCCCTTTGTTATCATGGTCCCTGATTCCTGCCCATAAGCTCTCCACCTCCTCGTGGCTGTTCTTAAGGCTCAGCTCTTCACAGTCCATCAGTTTCTTAACATAAAGGGCAACACCACCACTCTTCACAGAATCACAGAGTGTGAGGGGTTGGAAGGGACCTCCATAGATCGAGTCCAACCCCCCTGCCAGAGCAGGACCATCTAGTCTAGGGCAGGTCACACAGGAACGCATCCAGACGGGTCTTACCCTTTTTCCCCTCCTGTCCCTCCTGAACAGTTTGTAGCCATTGATAGCCACACTCTGCTCGTAGGATTCGTCCCATCAGCTTTCAGTGATGGCCACTAGATCCTGGCCTTCCTGCAGCACAGTAGCTTCCAACTCTTCCTGTTTGTTGCCCAGACTGTGTGCACTGTAGAGGCACTTCAGCTGGGCTGCCAGACGTGTTGTCATCCCTTTGATCCCCAAGGGTGCTCCTTGACTAATACCTGTTGTTTGCCCACTCCTCTAACCCTGGGATGTTGTCCTGCTGCCTACCACTGATGATAGTTGCATCACCACCCCCTCCACTGCATGGTACAGCCACCTTAAAGCCCAAAGTGCTGTGCAAGGTATGAGATCAAAAGGATAGCTGGAGCTAAAGCAGG
>NW_008627650.1:90108-92568 GCF_000691845.1 Merops nubicus
GAGCCCTGTTTGGAACAGGGGTAGAATGCTTCACAAGTGTTGGGGCCCTGCACTTGCAGCTGAAGTTTAAATCTAACTTTAGAAAAGAAGTTGAATATTTGTGTCCATGAAAACTGAAACTAAGTCTTCTTGCAGGCCTGCAAACTTGATGGAGATTTTTGTGAAAACAAACAACATTGGCAATTACCGAGGGTGCCAAATGAGTGCTTACTACCACGTGGGGTTGGCAGAGATCTGAAGGGCAGAGAGGGTGTCTCTGCAGCCCATAAATGGGTTTCGGCTGGTACCAGGAGCCTTATACTTAGGGTCCTGGAGGTGGCATGTTTCCTGAGAGGTGGACCTTGGCCGGCATTCTCTGGAGCTTTTTCTCTCCCTGTTGACTGCCACCCACGTGATTTGTCTCACAAGTTTGTTCTCCAGCCAAAGAAGACTGAGCACTGTTCACCTCAGATGCCATTTTAGAGTTGTCTGGTGAGAATAGTTAGAAGCCATTCAGAGAATGGTTGAGGTCTGAAGGGACTTCTGGACGTCATCTGGCCCGACTCCTGTGCTCAGGCAGAGCCACCGTTGACCAGATAGATTTTGAATACCTCCAAGGATGGAGTTTCCACAACCTCCCAGCAAAAGAAAGTGGAAAGTACAGCTCTCCTCTTCCACAGGGAGAGAGAAGCAGATGCACAAAAGAAGAGTGAGAGACTCACAAGGCCACCACATGGGTCTCACAGTGATGCCACAGCAAGGTCATTTCACCACTGCCACCCTACTGTCTTTGCTCACTGCTCACGTCGTGACTCCGCTTACCCCAGGACTCGTTTCCAATCTGACTACAGCTTTGTCTGTAGCAATTAATCAAATTTTGTTTTATCTTAACAAATTAAAAATAGGAGCAAGATGTCTGAGTTCTCTGTTGTTCTGTCAAAGACATGCTGTATGTCTGCTGCATAATTGTTTTTTTTTTTTTTTTCACAAATGCACCTCAAGTGTAACTGGACTGCATGAATCACATTGATGTGTAGATTTTAATTGCATTGTTTTACTTTAATCTTCTTCAAAGAGCCAAGAGCTTTTGAGCATTATATTGGGCAATATTTGTTAAATCATCTTGCATACACAGCAGCAGCATCTAACAAAAACCATCACACCGTATCACCGTCTCAGACTTCTTGTGGAATTCAGTTCATTAAGGCTTTTGATGCTGATTTTGACCACAACAGATTTTAGCTGAGCTTGGCGATGCCTCATTAGGAGAATTGTCATTGAAGTCTTAACACTAATCAGGGGCTTCTCGTGTGTGCCTCTGTTCAGGGGGGCGTTCAGCATCTCCTTTGGAAAGCTTGGCAGATTTAGTGTTGCATTTATCCTTTGACCCAAGTTGAGATCCATTTATCAGTTGTAGAAAGAAGACAAAAGCTGACTAGAAAAAAGCCTATTCTATTCCTGTGATGCTAAGTGATAAGGAAAGAACCATAACAGCTTCCCTTGGGCTGCAGTTGGCAGGCTATGCACCATGTCAGACATTAAATGAGTTAATATGGTATTTTATTAGCTGAGCCATTTCAATAAAAGGAGTTGTGCTTTTGGCTGTGTAGTGAAGCCTGTTTGCAGATTTTTACTTTGCATCCTCATGGTCTTGGTTAATATGGTAGAGTAGAGCTGGACCCCTGGCAAGATGGATGGCAGCAAAATTTAAGTAAAGACAATATGTATGTACCAACATTGAGCTGCATGTGACAACTTGCTGTGGAAGTTTTGCCCTGGCTGCTACTAGAAGATGGTCCCATGGCAAGTTAGCATTCCCTCCCTGTTGCCACAAATTAATTGCCACTAAGAGAACTCGATTGCCCATGGCACAGAAGAATCCTCCAAGTCGGAGCTGCCCTTCTGCATCCAAGGGAAGCCTGCTTGAGTGCACAGATGTTCTGCCCCCAGGACTAGGAGGAAGGATGTTTGAGAGAAAAACTACACTTATTCTATTGCTGCCTTAGCCAAAATGTAAGCCATTAAGTACTTTATTGCTGTCTGATTCTGCATTTTGGGACTCCTTTCCTGCTATGAGGTTTGAGCCCCTCAGTACAAGAAGGCCATTCAGATGCTGGAGCATGTCCAAAGAAGAGTGACAAAGTGGTAAATTGTCTAGAGAACAAGTCTGGTGAGGCTGAGGGAACTGGGGCTGTTTAACCTGGAGTAAAGGAGGCTGAGGGGAGACCCTCTTGCTCTCAACAACACCTTGAAAGAAGGTTGCACCAGGGGAGATTTAGTCTGGGTATTAGGAAAAAATTCTTCACCAGAAGGGTTGTCGGGGCCTGGAACGGAGTGCCCAGGGCAGTGGTGGAGTCCCTGTCCATGCAGGGATTTAAAAGCTGTGTAGCTGTGGTGCTGAGGGACATGGGTTAGCAGTGGACTTGGCAGTGCTGGGTTAATGGTTGGACTTGATCATCTTAAAGGCCTTTTCCAACCTAA
>NW_008627650.1:92599-107120 GCF_000691845.1 Merops nubicus
TGATGCTACGGAGGAATGCCACAGTAGAGTCTCCCTGGAGCCTTCTCTTCTCCAGCCTGCACGACTCCAGCTCTCAGCCTTTCTTTGTAGCAGCAGTCTTCCAGCCATCTGGTTGGTTTTGTGGCCCTCCTCTGGACCTGCTTTAACAGATCCGTGTCTGTCTTGAACTGGGGACTCCAGAGCTGGATGCAGTGCCCAATGTGATGTCTCACGAGAGCGGCACAGAGGGGGAGAAGGGATTCCCTTCACTGCTGGCCACACTGTTTCTGAAGCAGCAGCCCAAGACATGATTGACTTTCTGGGCTGCAGGAACGCGTTGCCAGCTCACGCCCTATTGTTTTGTCTGCCAGTATCCCCAGGTGCCTCTCTGCTAGGCTGTACTCAATCCATTCCTGTCCCAGCCTGTGTGGGTACTGGGGATTGCCCTGACCCAGGTGCAGGACCTCGCACTTGGCAAGTTGGATTTCATGACATTTGTGAAGTTCAACAGCTTGGTATCATCTGCAACATTCAGATGCACAGGGAATTAAATAACGTGTGTTTCTGCATCCTTGGATTCAGTCTTCCTCTGATGTATTTTAGTCAGCAGCTCTAGTTTTTCAATTGTACTTTAATTGTCCATATCTGTAAAAGTAGTTGGAGATCTGGTAGTTGGATCATCATCCTGCTGATGCGTGGTGTAAAGGAAATGGTGTCTTGTTTACTTGGTGTGGCACCAGTTTGGCTCCACCACCTCAGTATGCATGATGAATTTTTGGACCTGCAGTATTGCATTTGGATTGATACTGTTTTAAATGAGTGAGCATTTGGGGGTTGTCAACATGATGTCATGAGATAATTGCAAAACCATTTGGCTTTTAACTGCAGCTGTAGCTTCTTTTTTTTTTAACGTATTGTATTTAGCTCAACAAAATAAAAAGACATTAATTTTCAGTCTGCTACTTCATCGTGTAGTAGAAGAATCGTAGGTTGATGGGCTGACACAAAACTCCCCTGAAACTTAGTTTTGAGGAATTCGGGCGTTGTTTTCAGCTGTCTCCAGCAGGAGGCTTTCTGCCTGGGGAGAACCCAGAGGTTAACATCATTACGTGTGTTCAGATTCACATAAGTTGCTCTGTAGCCTTAAAATTCTCGTGAAGTTGTTTTCTGGTGCAGGTAAATGGGTGTGTGATGTGGCATTGCCAGCCTGCCTGTGCCCGGGTGGGGTTTGTGCTCAGCAGGGGTGAATGTGGGGTGCAGTAGCTGACTGCTGTCATGGCTGGTGGGCTGGTGGTGACTGGCAGATCCCATGTGGTGGGGTTAGTTAACCATGGCTGGGGGCCAGGTGCCCCCCAGAGCTGCTCTGTGACTTCCCTCCTCGGCTGGATGAAAAAGGGTTAGTTAGTTTCTCCAGCAGGAGTTGTCCCCAGGGGCTGCAGTTCCTCCTGAGCTGCAGCAGCAGGGTCCTCCCGTGGGATTCAGCCCTTCAGGAACAGACTGCTCCCTCCTGGGTCCCCAGAGGGTCACAGGTCCTGCCAGCCAGCCTGCTCCAGCGTGGGCTGCTCTCTTCATGGGGTCACGGGCCTGGCCAGGAGCCTGCACCAGCACGGCCACTCCGTGAGGCCGCAGCCCCCCTCAGACACCACCTGCTCCGGCCTAGGGTCCTCCACAAGCTGCAGGGGGGCAGCCTCTTGCCATGATCTCACTGGGGGCTGCAGGCGAGTCCCTGCTCCACTGCCTGGGTCACCTCCTCCCCCTTCCTCTTCACTGACCTTGGTGTCTGCAGAGTTGTTTCTCTCACATATTCTCACTCCTCTCACTTGTTTTTTTTCCGATAATTTCGTATAGTAAAATGGGTGAGTACATCACATTTGTGTTTCTCTAAAGGGGAAATGTGCCCAAATTAACTGTGTCAGGGAAGAAATGCGTGTTGGTTTTGCAAATTTGTAAAGTATTACAAGGTTTCAAATTGGAGATTTAATTTTCTAATTTATTTTGGTATCTACCATGGGTGTTCAGGAACATATGGAAATAGGCATGCTGATTTATGTGTTTATTAATGTGGTAATTGTTATTGGTCATGTTAAAAAAATAAATTGTAGGTGCTTCTGCTGCTTATCATGTATGGACAAAGCCTTAAAACTTACTGGTTTTTAATATCTGTATTAAATTCTGATAAAACTGATGGTTGATTTGACTGCCCACAATACTGTTATGCATTTCTTGGTTTCATACTACATAGCATTTAAGTCATAGACATTTTTAAATAAGAAATAGATATCCCCAGAAATGTGGGGATTTGTCAGATAAATATTTTGCCTGGGACTTAAAAATATGCACTCTTTGCCCGGGGTAAGAGATCTCTGGATGCCTGGGAAGTTTATTGCCGTTTGTATAGTTGATGGAGGTATCTTCAGGTGTGTGGCATGGGCAGTTGTGTATGGATATTTTAATTTCCCATCTTGACCCATGATTATTGATCAGGGTAGATTATGCAGAGCAAGGTGGGGAAGCACAGAATCGTTGTGGGAGGTGATTCTGAAGTAATTAACCAATGGCACATATACGTACGTCTGTGGGGCTTATCACCAATCCTGCTTTGCTTCCTCTGCAGTTTTAGGAATACAGATTTGTAGAAGTGAATACTTATTTCACATCTTATGATAAGCAAGATCTTTAAGAGTGAGAAAAGCTTGGGTTTTTTTGGTAGAAACCCAAAGCTTGAGAAAGTGCAGAGTTGTCCATGGCCTTGTTGTGCCCTGAAGGAATTCCAGTGGCCGCTGTTCCCCATCGCTGTGTGCCAGAGGCTGCTCCAGAGGCCGCTTGTTGCTAGGGAAGAGAGTCTAGGAGTGAGACCAAGGCATGAATGGGGGTTAATAATCTCTGGAAGCTCACTCCCATGCCAAGCAGTGCTCCCTTTGCAGTGGTCTTTGCAGGTTTGAACTGACGCAGGTTAAACTCAAGTGTGCAGTGGAGAAGGGGTGAGATAAGCCACTTTCAGTCCCGTCCTTCCAGTGTATTCCTCTTTCAACAAACCCAGAGGTACATTCTTTTGAAGGAACCAGGCTGTCAAGTTCAGGAGCCTCTTGTATAAAAATAAGGGTTGTCGAAATATGACTGATATTGCCATTTTAATTGTACCCACGTTAAAGGTTATTTTTTCCTTTTTTCTCATACATCCCACAGGTCATAAATGTTGATGGAACAATGAGGAAAACCCTCCTGGAAGATAAACTTCCACATATATTTGGGTTCACACTGCTGGGGGATTACATCTACTGGACTGACTGGCAGAGACGAAGCATTGAAAGAGTTCACAAGATAAAGGCTAGCAGAGACATCATTATCGATCAGCTGCCAGATTTAATGGGCCTTAAAGCTACAAGTGTCACCAAAGCTTTAGGTAAGCACAAGCGCTCATAGGACAGACCTATAGAGGTTTCTAGATGAGCTTGCTTGCATTAAGCAACTGCTGTTTGCTTGTAATGAGAATCTGTGGTCTCCCATGTTGGAATCATTTTAAAGGAAAACTGCACCTAGAGTTTGTAAATTTGGGAAAATACAGTGTTGCCAGAGAATTGTAGGCTTCCAGTTTTAGTGATGTTTGACATAAGTCTCCCACAGCTTCCACTACACTCTGAATTTTTGGGAGAATTTTATTCCTGCCTCCAGTCTATAGGAATCATTACTTCTGGTGCTCCATTTTTATCTGCCCTTTTCTTCAAGTACAAAGTCCTGTTGATGTTAGCAGAATTAACGTTAGCAGAGTTAATGGCCATTATGACGTTTCCTCAAAGCACATGATTCTTAAATGTTAACTTTAACACCTAAATTGTACTTAAATCCAAACAACTAAATCTTGTCCTTAGCATGGGATCGGCAGCTAGGGCTCCATGTTCTTCCACACCTGCTGAAGCTGCAGGGCAGTGTTCTAAGTCCTCTGCTGGCATTGTGCAGAGGAGCAGGTCACAGGACCTCCTGGCTGCAGTAGTCACTCATGAGAGGCACATTCACCACGGATCTGCCTACTGCCTGGGACACCAGAGTCTGAGCAGTGAGTGGATTCACTGGTTAGCTATTAACATCACTGAGAATACTTGCAACAGAATCACATTGAGTAGGCTGTCAAATTACACCCTACCAGTATGTGGATTTCCAGCCTTTTGGGAAGCTTTGCTTGGAGGATAATCAAGTCCTCAGGTTGCAGGTTGTGGCATCAGTCTGAAATATGTATGCCCTAAAAAGGGAAAATTAAACCAAAACTGGTTGAGACTTATCGTGGAGGTTTTTTGTGTGTGTGTGATAAGTCTTTAAATACCTAAATCCTTGGTTCCAGCAGGTGAAGAAATGCACTCATTTACCTTTTGGTCCTTACTTCCCCCTCCACATTCCTTCCCCATCTGGTCATGGTTGTTCATGTGAGAACAGAAGTGTGAGATTGTGGTGATCTTGTTGGAACTGCTTCTGATAATGAATCTTCTCAGCTTTACACTAAGCAGCTGAGGAAGAACTGCAGCTATACAGCTCTTTTCTCACCATTTTGTGTCATGGAACATTTGTAAAACTGGTGGTTTCAAGGAGATACAAGGATGGGGTGCTTGGCCAAAAATAACCAATCCGGACACGTTGTAGTTCCCCGCCTTCAGTGAGGGAAAGGAGAGCAATATCTGTGTAGCTGTTATGTGTAGTACAGGGGGATGGGACCAGCTTCCTAATCCTTGGGCAGAATGAAAGGCAAGTTTTGAATGGTTTGTTCAGAATCCCCTGTTGAAAACCCATAGTGTGAAATTATTTTGAAAAATTGTAAGTACATTGCATGTCTGCTCAGCCTCTTCTCCCCTTTCCACCTATGCCCACAGTGCACCAATATGTTTTGGTTTGATTTCTTTTTAAGGAACTAATCCGTGTGCAGAGAACAATGGAGGCTGCAGCCATCTGTGCTTCTTTACACCTCAGGAGACCAGGTGTGCCTGTCCCATTGGCCTGGAGCTACTGAGTGACATGAAGACTTGCATCATTCCTGAAGCCTTCTTAGTTTTCACAAGCAGAGCAGCAATTCATAGGATTTCCCTTGAAACCAATAATAATGATGTTGCTATTCCTCTCACTGGAGTCAAGGAAGCATCTGCTCTGGATTTTGATGTCTCTGATAACAGAATCTATTGGACTGATGTTAGTTTGAAGGTATTACTGATGTGTGAATTCCCTAAATATAAAGCCACTGAGCAGTTACTTTGATCTAACAAAGGTCTCTGTTACATGATCTGTCCTGCAGTTGCTAATGTTGTCACTGAATTGCATCCAAGGAGACTCTTGGAGATGAAGACAGTTGCAGTGTTGAATGCACAGTTGGGTGACAGGCATCTTCCTGCTTCAAATAAAAATCCAGAGTGGTGTCTGCTCATACCGAATGCCTGTGCCTTGGATGCTCCATGTGCTGCTTCCATACGTGTATCCATTGTAGAAAAGCTGCTTTCATGTCACGTGGCAGGGTAATTTAAACGTCAAGCTTGGCAACCCCCCAAACTTTCTATCTTCTTCCAGTTTTGACTTGGAAGGAAATCTTGTTCAATATTAGCATTTGGCAAGTGAACTTTGGCTTGGTTGCTTGTTAGCCTGTGGCTCCAGCTTGGCACAGAAGATGCCAGGGAATTTGTCCAGTCCCCTCCACACTGTGTTAAGCCCCCACCTGCCCCAAGTTCTATCTCAGTGTGTTCCCCAGGGGTTTGACGTGGCTGGTTCTCATCCAGGTGTCTGCTAAAGTGAGGGTCGTGCTGGTCATCAGCGTTACTTTGCTTTTTGAAGTGAATTAAGTAGTGCTAGAAAATGACAGATTCACTTCACTGGAACTGAATTCCTCTGTTTAGCCTCTTAATAAGTTTTCCAGGAGCAATCAACATTTCCTTGCCAATGTGCCTAAACCATGGTAGAGAAAACCCCACTTCTAGTGACTGCAGGGCACATGCAGCTGCCCTGGCCTCTCAGTGAGGACTAATGAGGGCTGTGCTTCAGTATTAACAGTGCTGCTTGTGGTGTGGATACCTTTCCTTCAGGAACAGTGCCAATGTCATAAATCAGCGTGCTGCAGACACAGTCATTAAATAAATCTTGTGAGCAGAGAGTTGGAGCTGTGGTCATCTGAACCATTCACAGTGGAAAATACATTACTTCAGCTACATCAGTGCTAGAGCCCAGCCTCGCTCTGTGCAGAATTGGAAAACATTTTCATTTTTATGGCCTCCTGAATTACCTAGGATGCTGTATTTTCACATAAGTGTCAGCAAATGTTTCAGCACGTTGGGGTTTTCATTCCTCCCGTCTCCCCACCTCCTCCAGCTTAGCAGCAGGCAGTGTAACTTCAGAGACCAGCTCCCCTTCCTCTGGTCACCACCACTTCCCTGACCTCCTACTGCTTCTAGTTATACGAGGACTTGTTTTCAAAAGGGATTGTATTTTTTTTTTGAGATGTGGGTTATACCTGCAAAAGTACACTGCGTGATTCCTGGTTTTGATGTTTATCGTTAAAAGTATAAAATGTCTCTTACCCTGATACATTCATTTATCAAATTATTAAGAAATTACTAGCTGAAATATTAGCAGGCATGTAGAATGATTGCTTCACCTTGATACCAAGGGTGGGTAACTGTGCATTGTTCGTGGGATTACGAGTGAGTTGTTTCAGTGCTCCTTGTTGGGAGTGGCTTATTTATATCTACACAGTCCTTGCCCCGGGACTTGGTCTGTTGAGTACGTGTGACTAAAATGTAGAGGGGATCAGCAAACTTTCTCCAGGTGACTGGTCATGAAAAACCATTTAATTGAAGTCCATTTCTGAAACTTAGAACATTACAGCGAATTAAGTAATTAAAAAATAAACCCCTTTTTGTGTGCAGATAGAAGGTAGGGAGAAGGGGCAAGGAGGAATCTGCAGATACATAGTGCTTTCTGAAAAAGGTCTCCTTTTGAGATCTCTTGGACTGGTCGTCAGAAACCACTGATTTCTGAAAATTCAGGTCTTTTTGTCCTGAGAATTGCTATATCTCTTTTGACAACAGAAACTTATTTTTAAAAAACGTAATACTGCCTACTATTTTTTACTGATTTCTTTTTGTACACTAAACTGCGTAATAAATGCTGCAATGCTTTCACACGACTGTTTTCCAGACCATAAGCCGAGCTTTCATGAACGGGAGCTCTGTCGAACATGTGATTGAGTTTGGGCTGGATTATCCTGAGGGAATGGCCGTAGACTGGATGGGAAAGAACCTCTACTGGGCAGATACTGGAACCAATCGCATCGAAGTAGCTCGCCTGGATGGACAGTATAGGCAGGTCCTTGTGTGGAAGGACTTGGACAATCCAAGGTCTCTGGCACTTGATCCTACCAAAGGGTAAGGGGCAGTGTTATTTCCCAAAGCTGTGTGTGTGTATTCGTGTATGTGACAAGTTAGTTGGCAGTTCATACAGCTCCATGTCTTAAGGATATTTGAGAAGGTGATAAACGTCCCACAACCCTACGGGTTAGAATGGAAAATGAACAATTGTCCGTTGTGGTTTTCTGCCTTTATCTACAAAATGGGTACTGTAATAACTGCACATAACCGCATGGGTTTGTTTTTTTGGGGTTTTTTGTTTGGTTGGTTTTTTAAAGGACTGAAAATAACTTGAGAAGAATCAACTTGTGCAGCTGAACACAATCTCACCTACCTGATGTAGTCTCTTTGTTCTCGTTGCAGCTACATGTACTGGACTGAGTGGGGAGGTAAACCCAGGATTGTTCGAGCGTACATGGACGGAACAAACAGCATCACTTTGGTGGACAAAGTGGGTCGTGCCAATGACCTCACTATTGATTATGCAGACCAAAGGCTGTATTGGACTGACTTGGACACAAGCATGATTGAGTCATCAAATATGCTGGGTAATCTAGTGTTGTTTTACACCAGCCAGTACAGAAAAATGCACCGACCACAGTAAAGCACTTGTATGACATGGAGCTGGAATAATAGAACTGATGTTAAATCTGTGTGTATATAGTTCTTACAAGAGGAAATGGGGAGTTAAATATTTAAGGAGATTTGGAAAAAAGCTTCTTATATTAATAACTACATGGTGATTTACAATGATGGTGAGATATGATGGCATTTCTCTGTACTGATACGAAGCTGCTTGTGTTTTACTGAAGCAGAGGTGACCTCTGAGTTCTTCAAAGTGGGGACCACGTGTAGGCTCACCATAAACCACCCCTGACTTTTCAGTCTGGAAACTAATTTTCTTTTGAAGTATTTACTCTGTTTCCACCTTCAGACTAGTTTGATAAGCTCAGAACAAAACGACTGCTTGAATTTCTCATAGTCTGACAGGTGGTGTGGAGACTCCTGCAGCCAGCCCAGCGTGGGTTGTGCACAGCTTTGCACGTTGTCACGTCCTCCACTGGAGTTTCATTTGTACATACAAGGTGTGCTAAAATTTACTAAAAGCTTTCCCACTGATATTGATAGGATAACTAACTGGATAAGAGAAGGGAGTTTTCTGCAGCTCATAGAGAGCTTTTTTATGGTCCAGATATTTTGTAAATATTAAATAGTCTTCAAGGGTTTAGCTGCGGCAGATATTAATTCCTTTTTGAGAAAACAGGAGTTTAGATAGGTTTCCAACTGCCAGGCAGTGAATCAGTGATAGGATCAGAAATGGAATCCAGCAGTTCCTGACCTGACATCCTGGTCCCTGATCCATTTCCAAGGAAAGGCCTTTATGAGATGGGAATTAGTGCCTCTGGGATTCTAATGTAAAAATCAAAGTTTATGTGGCAGAACATACAGTATTTAAGCAAACTCCTGGGTTGTTACAGCAATTCTCTGATTGCTGACTTTTTTTTTTAATCTGGAAGAAGCTACTATTAGAGTGAGTTTGGTTTTTTTTTTTAAGGTGTTATTTTGTGTGCATATTTTCAGAGAATGTATAGAATCTACTGAGCTCAGGAAAGAGAGCAATGCAGTTTTGGATTCCGAGGCTTTCACTGATTTTGCCTTTCTTGTGTTTGTTGCTTTGGGATGACAAGTACTGAAGGGACATTACTGTTTAGAAATTGCAGTAAGATTCTAGAGTTGTTTTTGTCCATCCAGAGTGAATGATCATCAAAGCTCTTGCTATGCTTCTCCATTTTACTTAGAGAAACAAAATGGACAGAGGCAAGCTTGGACTAGAAACTCTGGCATTGAGAAGAAACACAATATTGAAATAATCTGTGGTAAATTAAACTGATTCTAAAGCTGAACCTAGTGTTAACATTTATTTGTAGTGAGAAAGCAGGAGGATGAGCACTGAAGCTAGCGATATTCTGTGATGTCTTTATAGTTAGCAGATTGTAAAGATTCAGGCAGACTTCTAGCAAGTGGGTTAAAGAAATATTATTAGACTTGGCCTCTGTTAAGCTGTGTCCATCTCCTTGCCAGGAGAGATCTGAATACATGTTGCTGATAGAAACTTCTACCCCACCAGCAATGAATCAAGCACTTTTAAGTGGATGAATAAATGCTGTCCCAGCTTAATCTTAGGCATTATAAATATTACCCATCAGGAGAAAATAACTTTTTTGGAGGATTTTGCTCCATCTACCAACTATCAAAACTCAATGAGACAGCTTAACGGCTTCCTTCAAAAGAGCCTTCCCCTGAATTCATCACTGTGGACCAGAATTGTCCATTCCTGACAATGTGCAGGATATTTATGCCCCTAACCTGGACACTTCAGTTTAGATGCATATAAGGAGTTGGGAAGGTTGCCTCTGTATTTATTTCTGGTGGTTTAATGGGAAACAGTTTCATGTTCTAGTTTTTGGGGTTTTCATTCCTTCTCTGATCTTGGCCAAATGGGAGAAAGCATGACAGAAAGTAGGGCAGGGAAAGAAAAATTACGTGGCCTGTAGAATCTAGCTCTGGACATTTGTTTGAGGAGGAAGAGATGATGCTGGTGAAGACTACATCATCATTTGATGTAAAGTGGCAGAGATTCATGGTGGGTTATGCTTGAAAATGTTTAGAAAAGGGGTTTACAGGAAGTTTTTTATCTACTTTAGTAGTGCACGTCTGGCAGAGGCCACCTGATGGTCTAGAAATCTGTTGTGAATCTTGCTAACTGAGCCACTGAGTGTGGGAGTATTGTGATATCTGCCAAATAAATGGTTTCCTTATCTCTTGGGGTAGCTGTATATTAAATTGCACTGCAAAAGATTTGTGTTTCTTGGGTGAAACACTGTGATTTCTTATAGTTGTTCCTTTGTGAAGCTCAAGTTCATTGTATGTTGTTGCTTTTGTGCATTTTAGTTGAGGTTTTTATTGGCCTAGGTGATTCCTGGAGCTGATAATGTTCCTTGAACGTGTTTTCCAGTATCTATTAGGGATGACAAGCATGAGACACAATAGAGTAGTGTCTATTTAAATGACAATACACTGGTACGGTTTCAAATTGCACTACGGGCAAGAGGATATGAAGATTTTTGAATGCAAGTGTTTAGGTTACGTCTTGGAGCAGATACTGCTTAGTAATGAATCCCATGATGCTGACTTGGTAAATGAAGTTTTATTTTAAAAAGAGAAGAAAAAACTTTTTCATGATACCAGTCCCACTCTTCATTTCCTTACTTGGGAATTGCCCTCTAGTTGCTTATCCTTATTTTTGCAGGACAAGAACGAGAAATCATAGCAGATGATCTACCCCATCCATTTGGATTAACTCAATACAGTGACTACATCTACTGGACAGATTGGAATCTTCACAGCATAGAAAGAGCAGACAAGACCAGTGGGAAGAACAGGACACTTATTCAGGGCCACCTGGATTTTGTGATGGATATATTGGTCTTCCATTCTTCACGTCAGGATGGCTTTAATGACTGCGTGCAGAATAACGGCCATTGCGGTCACTTGTGCCTTGCCATACCAAATGGATTTAGGTGTGGCTGTGCTGCTCATTATACCTTGGATCCAAACAGCAGGAACTGCAGTTGTAAGCCTGTTTGTTTACTACTGTATTCTTCACTGGTTGTGGCTCCCAGGTGCTTGTGTTTCCTTTCAGTACAGAAAGTCCATTTCAGAGGTTTTGGCTTTTGAATATGAGGATGGAATATGGAGTTTTATATCCATTTTTGTGACATGAATTAGGGCTGGAGATTGATATTTCAAATCTTAGGAATCACAGTGCTGTCAGGTTGGGTCGTTCTTCTTTTGCTCAAATCGCTTTCTGGGTGTTTCAGCTGTGTGACTGAAGCTTTCCCAGTCCTTACCAAAATGTGTGGGTGGGTGGAAGAGAAATTCTAAACAAAAAATTAATTGTTTAACAAAGTCAGCAAAAATAACATCCAATAAAACAGCCTCCAGAGTCTGCACAGCGTGCACAGACACTTGAAATTCATCTGTTTGTTTTCCGCCTGCATGTGCTATAATGACAGTTCAGTGGTTGTCCAATAAGAATTTAAATTTCTAGTAGAAACAGGAGATGAATAGAAAATGAACTGTTGACTTAAAAAGAAAGGAACCAACAAGGCTTCAGGCATGCTGGCACGGTAGCATATAAGGAGATTTTAGCTGAAGGCGTGGGTTTATGAAAGGCAGGTCCTCCCTGACTAATGTGATCTCCTTCTATGACAAGATGACCTGCTTAGTGGACAAGGGAGATGCTGTGGATGTTGTTTATGTGAACTTCAGTAAAGCTTTTGACACTCATCTCCCTCAGCATTTTCCTAGATTAGATCTGGATTGCTCTGGATGAAGGGTTCGAGTGCACCCTCATTAAGTTTGCAGACAACCCCGAGTTGGGCAGGAGTGTTGATCTGCTTGAGGGTAGAAAGGCTCCTCAGAGAGATCTTGGACAGGCTAGATCCATGGACTGAGGCCAGTTGTATGAGACTCAACAAGGGCAAGTGCCAGGTCCTGCACTTGGGCCACAGCTATCCCCTGCAGTGCGCCAGGCTTGCAGAAAAGTGGCTGGAAACTGCCCGGCAAAAGAAGGACCTCAGGGTGTTGGTTAACAGCTGGCTGGAGATGAGCCAGCATGTGCCCAAGTGGCCAAAAAGGCCACCAGCATCCTGGATTAGATAGCACTAGTGTGGCTAACAAGAGAAGGGAAGTGGTGGCCTATGGTCCCTTTGCAGTGGGAACTGGGGAGGCTGCACCTCAAGTACTGTGTTCAGTTTTGGGCCCCTCACTCCAAGAAGGACCTTCAGGAGCTGGAGCGTGGCCAGAGAAGGGCAACAAAGCTGCTGGGGAAGGGTCTAGAGCCCAAGTGTGGTGAGGAGCAGCTGAGGGAGCTGGGGGTGCTGAGCCTGGAGCAAAGGAGGCTCAGGGGAGACCTTCTGGCTCTGCACAGCTCCTGACAGGAGCCTGGAGCCAGGTGGGGGTCGGGCTCTGCTCCCATGGAACAAGTAATAGAACAAAAGGAAACAGCCTCAAATTTTGCCAGGGGAGAGTAGTTTGAACATTAAGAAAAATGACTTCCCTGGAAGGACTGTCAAGTCCTGGCCCAGGCTGCCCAGGGCAGGGGTGGAGTCCCCACCCCTGGAGGGGTGATAATACAGGGAGACCTATACCTGTATTACCCATTGTCACTGGTGCTGCTTGAACTCCACACGGGGAGCACAGTTATTTTTCAGTGTCAGAAGGAGGCCTCTTTGGGGAGGGTGTGCACATTTGCCCTCCAGAAGTACCCAAAGAAGCATTTTCAACTCAACAGCAAGAATCTCCCATTCTGAATTACCTTAGTTTTCACTGTGAATATAATTGTCTCTCTGGGCTTTTGTCCTAAATATTCTCTGTCTTCTGTGTAGGTGTATTTTTGATTTGGTGAGTTACATTTTCTTACAGATTCTGTTGTGGCTTGTTTCAGCCCCCACCAGCTTCCTGCTGTTCAGCCAGAAATCTGCCATCAGCCGGATGATCCCAGATGATCAGCAGAGCCCAGATATCATCCTGCCTGTGCACGGGCTGAGGAATGTCAAGGCTATTGATTATGATCCCTTAGATAGATTGATCTACTGGGTGGATGGACGTCAGAACATTATAAAAAGAGCCAAAGATGATGGCACTCAGGTAAGTTTACCTGGTGTATATCGTTTTGTGCTGGTCTTTTTGTGTGTTGTGCCTTATGCTTGACTTTGCCCTCTGTCACCTGCACCAAGGGATCATAGATTTAAACTTTACTCTTACCAGCACTTTTCATGTATATTCAATTTTTATGTGAAAATTACTGAAGGCTTGTAGGATTGTGATTTTAATTTATACACAAAGAAGTATAATAGAATATGGTGTCTGGAACTGGGAGCCCTGAATTGCAATCTTTGGTTGAGACTGGGCACCGAAGTAAGGCAGACTCACTATTTATACTGAGGACAGATAAATGGTATTCTAAAATCAATGTTGTGCATGCCAATTGTGTGATAATATTGTCATCATTGTAAAGCTCTCTCAAAATGAAAACTCTCAGCTATCTAAGCTGTGGTTAAACCCTGAGTGAATTTAGAGCCGATGGCTGTGCCAGATAGGGACAGGCTTGCCCACATGTTTAATCGTTTTACTGAGTTGAGGACATTATTCTTTTGTGCTAGTTATTCACACAACAGTGGAAAGAAGTGTACTGTCCTTCCAGGCAGTGTTGTGTGTTAACATAGCTTAATTCCCAGGTCAAGATAACAGAGTCTTTAAAAACTGTGGTTGAATAGGAACATAAAACAAAATGGAGAATGGGTAAGTTATATTTTCTTAGTTCTTGGGCAGCCGTATCTAACCAAGATGACACGATGTTAGTGGAAATGGAGTGGTCCCCTCATGCATCTGGGAACTCAGAGGTTTCCTGGTTTCCTTTAAAGGAAGAGAGAACAATTTTAAGACTGGGAGAGGGTATGTTGGGATGAGCAGCTAGCTGGGTTCTGGATGAATTTTGAAGATCTGCTCTTGTCTTTTGAAATTATGCTAGGTGCTAATTGTTGTAGTCTAGCTTCACTTTGGTACTTGCTAGGTGCAAATTGCAGTGGAGATTCATTTGCTCTGTGTCCCTCTGCATTGGTCACATAGCTTTGAAGATGCAGATGCCCTGCAAATTTTGACTTCCCAATTTTCACTAACTACATTTATTTAATTTTCCTAAATCTTGCTGTTTGCAGGTGATGTATGTGAGTTTCACACCTGGGTAACGTTGCCTTTTGTTTCAGGAAAAGAATGTCTTTTTATTTCTAGGCACATTTTGAAGACAAATAGGGATAGAGCTTTATATAAAAATAAAAAAATTGTCTATATCACTGTGCAGAACTTGTAGGCTTAAAACCAATTGTGGAAATAGAACTTCCACAAGTAATGCTGTGTTGGGTAATTCATTTGACATAAGCTGAGCATGGGATGGTGTCTTCAGCTTTCTTGACCCATATGAACTTTTTCTGCTCCCATTTTCGTGTTTGGATTGGGATCATCACACTTAAGGAGGCCACTGCTTTCTCATCACCCTTATCATGTGTCACAATCCGGTACCAGAACTTCCGACAACGTCACCCTAG